>NW_004444115.1:4279089-4308475 GCF_000243295.1 Trichechus manatus latirostris
GAGCAAAAAGCCAGAACGTCTGCTTATATACAGATGTGGGCCACACCTCCAAGGAGACTCCCTTTCATCTGATTGGCTACTCACAGTATATTCAATCATGGGAGTGATTACATTAAAACACTGAGAATCATGGCCCAGCCAAGCTGACACACAATCTTAACCATCACAATAGCTAAACTATGCCAAGATACCAACCTACCCTGGATCAAGCTGCTGCATTGCCCTGTTGAGAGTCTGGATGACCCCTAGAAGCAGGCTCCAATTAAGCCCCTATGAAATGCTGTATGGAACACCTTTCCTGAAGGCAGCCTGTGGATGTAGTGCTTCAGATGATCTTTAAGTAGTACAGGAACTTAGTGTTTCCAGGTATCTTAGGTATCTTAGGTCACTATATGTAACTCTGAAAGTTATTAACCATTATGCTTCCAGTCGTATGTTCCAAGTTTATCTACGGTGGGAATAATAGTGCTCCCCGCTCCCTGATCCATTTCTGTTTCAGTCTCCTGGGCCAGGGATGAGGCCGACTTCCATTTCAGTGGTTATTGGTGTATGTTCTGCTTATACGAGGCAATTACCTTTGCTTCTCTTAGCACCTAAGCAACTTTATCATCTATTCTTTTTGCCTTCCTAAATCTTAGGGGTGGAGCAAGGCACCAGAAGCTGGTTGAGTAGCACTGATGCCCAGAAGTTGGAAGCCATCAGCAGGTGTACTGTGTTAATTGGATTGGGGCTGTTAATTGGATTGAAGGGAAAACCTCTGAGCTTATGAAAGGGCCTGGAATCAGGAGAAAGCCAATAAAGCTTCTGGTGGCAGTTTAACAGAAGGGTCGTGGAGACCATCTACCTGGGTTCAAATCTTGGCTATTTTGATATTGGGTCAAGGGGTTTCACTTCCAGGTGGCTCAGTTTCCTTATCTGCTAAATAGCAGTAAATAATAGTGGCCACTTTATGGGACTATTGTGAAGATTAAATAAGATAAACTGAAAACCACTTAGCTCATTGCCTGGCATATATTCTATAATAGTCAGTTTTCTACCTTCTAAGTCTTCTTTGCCTGCTACCCCTAGGAGCTAATCATTCCTTGCCTGTTCCTAGGTCCCTAAAACTCCACCCCATGTCAGCAGGAAGTAGCCAGGTGAGTTGTCAAACCATATCCCTTAAGATTAAGGAATTGCTACAACTCAAGGGCGGATTGTAACCTGGCCCTATGAGTGCTGGTAAATTTCCATTAGTCCTTAAGTCAGATTTGGCTCAGCCTGCATGCACAGAAGGGTCAGCTGTGACCTCTAATTGACCTCAACAGAAGCTGAAGCAACAGGCAGAATGAATCAGAAGGAAAATCATCACCCAGACCCTATTCCAAAGTGGGAAGTTTGACAAGAACCATGTCACCTCCTGTTTCCTGGCTGCCTTCAAGAATGTTCCCTCCCCAGTATACCTGCTCAGCCACCATCTTGCTGCCCAAAGTACATATAAGCCCTACTTCTCCCATAACTCAGGGAGCTGGATCTGAGGAACTTCTTCCCGGTTCCTTGCTCTGCACACTGCAGTAAAGTTACTTTCTCTTTCTCAAAGACCGGTGTCCAGATCATTGGCAAGTCTGAGTGCACTGAACAAGGACCCATCTTCCTGAGTTCTGCAAGAGAACCATGACACACATTTTGGGGGGACACAATTAAATCTATAACAATGGTCTGATCACATAGGAATGAGCATCTCCTTCATCGCATGCACACTTTGGTGACATCGCTCATGTTGTACTAGGCTGTCCACTTAGTCACCCATAAACCTGCATCATGGTCACTGTGTGCTGGCCTGGTGGTGGGCACTGGGCCTAAACAGCAGTGATTCCAAGGAGTGACTTGAAGATGTTTCCGAGGAGTGACTTCAAGATGTTTAGAACCTCAGATCTGCACCTATCCCCCAAACTACTCTAAATAATAATTCAACCTAAGCAAAAGCAATCTGTTTGCTATCCAAATACAACTTCAAAGGGATCGCCTTGCCTCCCTCCACAAGATTGCCCCCTGCTCCACCCAACCCCCTCCACTATAGAAATTCTGGAGCTTCTAATAGCTGTGAGGTGAACATGACCACATCATGCTTTCGAGAACTTCACAGTTCAGTTAGAAGCAGAGTGGTCAACAGTGAAGAAAGCACCCATCAGGGTCTGGGGCAACAGAGCAGGTGAGCCACCTTGGAGACTTGTGAATGGATGAGCTCCCCAGCCTTTTGATGGGATGTCATTCCAGACCAGAGAAGTAGCATGGCCCAGTTCTCAGAGTTAAGGCAAAACCCTAGAGGTCTTTCCTAAAGACCAGCACTCAGTGCCTAGCCTGGATCAGGGAAAGATGGTGCAGGACAGGTGGGTAGGGCAAAGGTTGGGTGAGCCTTGCATCCCAGGGCCAGGGCTTACTCTTGATCAGGGCAGTTTTAACCTAGGCGAGACTGGGTGAGCTTGAATCTTAGGAAAGGCTTGCTACGGTGTGGAGCCTGGACTGCAGGAGACACAGAAGGGCAGGGAGACCACTTAGTGGGGAGGCTGGAGGGCATCCTAGGTCCAGGAAGACAGAGACCCAAAAATAGACAGTAGCAAGGGAGAGGAGGGGCATGTTTGAGAGAAATCTAAGAGATTGGGATCAGAACCTTGACCATTGATAGGATACTATTTCAGGTTGGATCAAGCGGAAGCAGATGCTATTGAAATCGGAGGTATAAGATGCTTATTAGGATCAATACAAGTGTAAAGAAGAGGGAGGAAGCAGGACTGGGCAGAGGAAGAAGGCAAACTGCAGTGTAGACCTGATGAAGGCTCAGCCCAACATCAGGGAGTGTTGGAGTGTTGAAAATTGCCACCAAAATGTCCCACATTGTACCCTGACCTCACCTTGCAACAAAGGAGAGCCCGAAGGAGCTGACATCCCTGTGATGTATGGTCCACACTCACCACCCTGGGCAGCAAATCCTTCCTTGAAAGGGTCTGGGCAGTTGTCTCCACTTCTGCTACCGGTGGTGCAAGGGGAAGGGAACATAGCAGCGATGGCTCTGGCATTTGTTACTGGATGCCCATCACTGAATGCCCCAGATGCCAGGCAGAGGCAGGGAAGGAAAAAAGAGGAGCAGATTGCAGGTAGTCAAAAAGAACCTGAGGTGCCTGCTGAAGTTGCCCAGCTGGCACTTGGAAATTCTTAATTATCACATTCATATTCTTAACCTCCCCACACATCTGTCAGTTTGTCATACTTGGTGGCTTGCGTGTTGCTGTGATGCTGGAAGCTATGCCACCAATATTTCAAATACCAGCAGGGTCACCATGGTGGACAGGTTTAAGGTGAGCTTCCAGACTAAGACAGACTAGGAAGAAGGACGTGGTGGTCTACTTCTGAAGAAATTAGCCAATGAAAACCTTATGAACAGCAGCAGAACATTGTTTGGTATAGTACCAGAAGATGAGCGCCTCAGGTTGGAAGCCACTCAGAATAAGACTGGGAAAGAGCTGCCTCCTGAAAGTAGAGTTGACCTTAGTGACATGGATACAGTTAAGCTTTCAGGACCTTCATTTGCTGGTGTATCACAACTCAAAATGAGAAGAAACAGCTGCAAACATCCATTAATAATAGGAGCATGGAATGTACGAAGCATGGATCCAGGAAAATTGGAAGTCATAAAAAATGAAATGGAATGCAAGAAGATCAATAACCTAGGCATTAAAAAAAAAAAAAAAAAAAAAAAAACACCTGTTGCTGTCCAGTCAATTCTAGGCATTAGTGAGCTGAAATGGGCTGGTACTGGCCATTTTGAATTGGACAATCATATGGTACACTCTGCAGGGAATGATAAGTTGAAGAGGAGTGGCGTTGCATTCATCGTGAAAAAGAACATTTCAAGATCTATCCTGAAGTACAACACTGTCAGTGATGGGATAATATCCATAAGCCTACAAGGAAGACCAGTATATACGACTGTTATTCAAATTTACGCACCAACCACTAAGGCCAAAGGTGAAGAAACTGAAGATTTCTACCAACTTCTGCAGTCTGAAATTGATTGAACATACAATCAAGATGCATTGATAATTACTGGTGACTGGAATGCAAAAGTTGGAAATGAAGAAGGAACAATAGTTGGAGAATATGGGCTTGGTAATAGAAACAACACTGGAGATGGCATGATAGAATTTTGCAAGACCAACAACTTCTTCATTGCAAATACTTTTTTCAAAACATAAACGACAACTACACAAGTGGACCTTGCCAGATGGAATACACAGGAATCAAATTGACTACATCTGTGGAAAGAGATGACGGAAAACCTCAATATCATCACTCAGAACAAGGCCAGGCGCCAGCTGTGGAACACAGCATCGATTGCTCGTATACAAGTTCAAGATGAAACTGAAGAAATTTAGAACAAGTCCACTAGAGCCAAAGTATGACCTTAAGTATTTTCTACCTGAATTTACAGACCATCTCAAGAATAGATTTGACCCATTAAACACTAATGACCGAAGACCAGACGAGTTGTGGAATGACATCAAGGACATCATACATGAAGAAAGCAAGAGGTCATTAAAAAGACAGGAAA
This sequence comes from Trichechus manatus latirostris, assembly GCF_000243295.1. Taxonomy (NCBI): domain Eukaryota; kingdom Metazoa; phylum Chordata; class Mammalia; order Sirenia; family Trichechidae; genus Trichechus; species Trichechus manatus. The sequence continues at coordinate 4,283,675 of NW_004444115.1, forward strand.
GAAAGAAAGACCAAAACGGATGTCAGAAGAGATTCTGAAACTTGCTCTTGTATGGAAAGTAGCTAAAGCAAAAGGAAGAAATGATGGAGCAAAAGAGCTGAACAGAAGATTTTAAAGGGCAGCTCGAGAAGACAAAGTAAAGCATTATAATGAAATGGGCATAGACCTAGAGTTAGAAAACCAAAAGGGAAGAACACACTGGACATTCGTCAAGCTGAAAGAAATGAAGAGAAAGTTCAAGCCTCAAATTGCAGTATTGAAGGATTCTATGGGGAAAATATTAGATGCAGGAAACATCAAAAGAAGATGGAAGGAATACCCAGAGTCATTGTACCAAAAAGAATTGGTCGACATTCAATCATCTCAGGAGGTAGCATATGATCAAGAACCGATGATTCTCAATGAAGAAGTTCAAGCTGCACTGAAGGCATTGGCAAAAAGTAAGCCTCCAGGAATTGACGGAATACCAACTGAGATGTTTCAATAAATGAATGCAGTGCTAGAAATGCTTACTCGTCTTTGCCAAGAAATTTGGAAGACAGCTACCTGGTCAATCGACTGGAAGAGACCTATATATGTGCCCATTTCAAAGAAAAGTGATCCAACAAAATGCAGAAATTATCGAACAATATCGTTAATATCACTCACAAGTAAAATTTTGCAAAAGATCATTCAAAAGCTGTTGCAGCAGTACATTCTCAGGGAACTACCAGAAATTAATGCTGGATTCAGAAGAGGATGTGGAACAAGGGATATCATTGCTGATGTCAGATGGATCTTGGCTGAAAGCAGAGAATACCAGAAAGATGTTTACCTGTGTTTTATTGACTATGGAAAGGAATTCAACTATGTGGATCATAACAAATTATGGATAACATTAGGAGGAATGGGAATTCCAGGACACTTAGTTGTACTTATGAGGAAACTGTACTCAGATCAAGAGGCAGTTATCCAAACAGAACAAGGGGATACTATGTGATTTAAAATCAGGAAAAGTGTACGTCAGGTAATTTTTGTGAAAGTTGTAAGCTCTGTGTCTAGACTCATTATTTTGTGCTTCAATACACAGTGTTATAACACCATTTGTTGAAAAGACTATCTTTTCTCCATTAAATTGCCTTTGCTCCTTCCTCAAAGATTCCGAACCAAACTCACTGCCAATGAGTACATTGACTCATATCAACCTTATAGGACAGAGTAGAACTGCCCCGTAGGGTTTCTAAGACTGTAAATCTTTATGGAAGCAGACTGCCACAAATTTCTTCCACAGACTGGCTGGTGGGTTCTAACAGCCAACCATTTGATTAGCTGCTGAATGCTTAACCACTGCGCCACCAGGGCTCATCCTCAAAGATTAGTTGTCTATATTTGCGTGAGTCTATTTCGGGACTCTATTCTGTTCCACTGATCTATTTGTATGTTCCTTCACTAATACCACACTGTCTTGATCACTGTAGCTTTATACTAAGTCTTGAAGTTGGGTAGTGTCAGTCCTCTGACTTTGTTCTTCTTCAATATTATGTCAGCTGTTCTGGGTCTTTTGCCTTTTCATATAAACTTTAGAATAAATTTTTGTCAATATCCAAAAAAGAGCCTGCTAGAATTATGATGAGGACTGCCTGGAATCTTTTGATCAAGTTGGAAAGAATCGACATCTTAATAATATTAAGTCTTCCTAACCAGGAACATAGAATATCTCTCCATTTATTTAGATCTTCTTTGATTTCTTTCATCAAAGTTTTATAGTTTTCCTCATATATTTTCTTAGATTTATGCCTCAGTATTTCTTTCTTCTTTTTTTATTGGTGCTAATGTAAACAATAATCTCAACGGTAGGAGCCCTGGTGGAGTAATGGTTAAGTGCTCAGCTGCTAACCAAAAAGTTGGAGGTTTAAACCCATCCAGCCACTCCGCAGGAAAAAAGACCTGGTGATCTGCTCCCATAAAGATTACAGCCTAGGAACCCCTATGGGGCAGTTCTACTCTGTCATATTAGGTTGTAATAAGTTAGAATCAATTCAATGGCACACAACAGCAACAATTTAAATGGTGTTGTGTTTTTCATTTCAAATTTCACTTGTTCATTGCTTGTATATAGGAAAGCAATTGACTTTTGTATATTAACCGTGCATCTTGCTACATTTCTATAATGCTTAGTAGTTACAGGAGCTTTTTTGTCAATTTTTTGGAATTTTCCACACAGACAATCATATCATGTGAACAAAGAGTTTTATATATACCTTTTATTTCCTTTTCTTCTCTTTCCCCTAGAGTTTACAATATACAATTACAATTAATCTAAGACCACTTTCAAATAACACTATACCACTTCATGGTTAGTACAGGTACATTATAAGAGAATATTCCCAATTCTTCTCTCCTGTCCTTTGTAACATTGCTATCATAGATTTCAATTATCTATAAGCTATAATCATCCAATATATTGTTGCTATTATTATTTTAAAGAAGCTATTATCTGTTATATCAGTTAAGAATATCAGTTATTTTACCTTCATTTATTCCTTCTCGAATGCTCTTCCTTTCTTTATATATATCTAAGTTTCTTACCTATATCATTTACCTTCTCTCTAAAGAAATTCTTTTAACATTTCTTGCAAGACAGTTCTGGTGGTTGTTGTTAGCTGCCATTAAGTCAGCCCTCAACTCATGGTAACTTCATGCACAATGGAACAGAATGCTGTCTGGTCCTGTGCCATTCCCATGATCGGCAGTAGATCAGACTGCTGTGATCCATAGGGTTTTCACTGGCTGATTTTCTGAAGTAGATTTCCAGGCTTTTCTTTCTAGTCCATCATAGTTTGGAAGCTTCACTGGAACCTGTTCAACATCATAGCAAAACACAATCAACCACTGACAGATGGGGTGGCGGCTGCACATGAGGTGCCCTGGCTGGGAAATGAATTCTGGTCTCCTGCATGGAAGGTGAGAATCTACCACTAAATCACCAATGCCCCCCACCCCCACAAGGCATGTCTAGTGGCAACAAATTCCCTCAATTTTTGTTTGTCTGAAAATGTCTGTATTTCTCCTTCATTTTTAAAGGATAATTTTACTGAGTACAAAATTCTAGGTTGGTTATTTTTATCTTTCAATACCTTAAATATTTCACTCCCGTCTTCTTCCTTGCATGGTTTCTGAAGAAAAGTCTGATATAATTTTTATCCTTCCTTTATAGGTAATGTACCCTCTCTGGCTTCTTTCAAGATTTTCTCTGTTGTTTTTCTACAGTTTGAATATGATAGACCATGGTATAGATTTTTTGGTAGGTTTTTTTTTTTTTTGGTGTTGTCTTGGCTTCCTGGATCTGTAGTTTGGTGTCTGCCAACAATTTTGAGAAATTATCAGCCATTATTACTTCAAGTATTTCTTCTGTTCCTTTCTCTCTTTCTTCTTCTGATATTCTTATCACATGTACGTTACACATTTTGTAATTATCCCACTGTTCTTGGATATTCTGTTCCTTTTTTTTCCAGTCTTTTGTTCTTTTCACTTTTCAGTTTAAGAAGTTTCTACTGACATATCTTCAGGCTCACTAATTCTTTCCTTAAATGAGTCCAACCTACTAATGAGCCTATCAAAGGCATTCTTCATTTCTATTACAAAGTTTTCAATTTACAGCATTTTCTTTTGAGTTTTTCTTAGAGTTTCAATCTCTTTGCTTAGACTACCCATCTGTTCAGCTTTTTTCTTTTTGTGAGGATGAGAAGATCACTTCCAAGCTCCTTACATGTGTGACTGGAACCTTACATTGAGCTACCTTTATAAAATGCTAATACCTATGTAGGGTAAGGTTTTATTTATTCATTTAACAAACACTTAAATAGGACTTACTGCGTACCGTTGTATGTGCTCTACATATAGCATGACAAAAGATGACAGCATGGTTAGGACAGCCTAGGTAATGCTGATTTAACAACCAACTTCCAATTTCAGTGGCTTACAACACAAAGGTTCACTTTTCATCCATGCTACCTGTCTGTCACAAACTGTTGTGGAGGAGGGGCCCTGCTCTATACTGCCTCAGGGACCTAAGCTGGAGAAGGCTCCACCACTTAGTACTGTAACATTTGGAACACACAGTTTCCTTGGTTGCCTCAGAAGGGGCAATAAACAACTGGAGGGCTGTGCACTGACAGTTTTATGCTGGGTTCTCTAGAAGGGCAAAACCAGTGAAGCATATATAGAGATATTGTCTTAGGCTGGGTTCTTTAGAGGAGCAAAACCAGTAAAGCCTATAAATATCTATATATAGAGATTTATGCCAAGGAAATGGCTCACACGGTTGTCGAGGCTGGAATATCCCAAGTCTGTGGGGTCAGGCTGGGGCTTCTCCTGAATCATGAGGAACAGGGGCTGGCAAACACAAGATCAGCAGGTCTGAGACAGCAGGGCATTTGCTTCCAGGCTGCAAAGACAGACAAATCCCAAGATCCGCAGGCAAGACAGCAGGTAAGCTGCTAGCTCAAGTCTCAAGAACCGGAAGTCAGACAGACAGGATCCAGAGTGAGCAAAAGCCTGCAAGCTTTGCCAGAAAGTCCACCTATATTGGATGCAGGCCACACCCCCAAGGAAACTCCCTTTCAACTGATTGGCTACTCACAGCAGATCCCATTATGAAGGTGATCACATTATATCAAATCTCATCATGGAAGTGATTACATCATCTTAGGACTGCCAAACTACATCATAACTGCCAAACCACTGAAAATTATGGCCCAGCCAAATTGACACAACCTTAAAGATCACATATATAGAGAGAGATTTATTTCAAGGAAGTGGCACATGAAATAGTGTAGACTAACAAGTCTTAAATCTGTGTGTCAGGAGCAGGCTGAGTCTCCTGAGTCACATGGTTGTAGGAGCTGATGAACCCAAAATCTGCAGGTCAGGCAGCAGGCTGAAGGCTTCTCACATCCCAAAAACCACAGGTCAGATGATGAGACAAATGCAGGATCAAGAGAGAGAGAACTGCCAAAACATTTGTTTACACCATGGATGCAGGTCACACCCCCAAAGAAACTCCTTTTCCAACTGATTGGCTACTCAAATCAGATCACAAAATGTGATGTGATTACATAGTGTCTGCCACACCACTGAGAATCATAACCTAGCCAAGCTGACACATAACATTAACCATCACTGCATTTCTGACCCTGTCACAGATAGGTACTCTTATTAGCCTCATTTCACAGATGAAAAAAACAGAGGCTCAGAGAAGTTAAGGGTCTTGCCTCAGGTCACACTGCAAGTAAGGGCCAGAACCAGGCTGTCCGGCTGTCCTGCTTGTAACCAGCACATTGATGTGGGTGTTTTTTGTAATAAGTTTCTATTCTCCTGAAACCTATCTAAGATCATCCCACAGGCAAATGGCAGACAGAGAAGCAGTGTGAGGTTGGAGCTGGGACATAGTCAGGCCAAGGTGAGGGCTGGGGTGGCTAGCCAGGAGGCAGGACTTATTCGGGGAGAGGAAAGGCACCAAAACACTTTAGTATGTGTCCTTTGTGGGCCCAGCTGGTCCCGTGAGTGTCCTCGTGGAAGAAGAGTAAAGCTGAGATTGCCTTTTCCAGAGAGGGGGCTCCTGTGAAAAGGTGCAGGTCTTCTGAAGACCCCACAATCCCTTCATAACTTACCAAAACTGATGCAAAAAGAAATACAATTTGAATAGTTAGATCTGTATAAAAGAAATTGAAAAATTAAAATTCTTCCCACAAAGACATCTCCAGGTCCAAACTGATTTACCAATAAATTCTATGAAATATTCGAGAAGTAATAAATCTTACACAAACTCAGATAATGCAAAAGAATGCAACATTTTCCAACTCATTTTATGAGTCCTGCATAACCTTGCTGCTAAAACTTGACAAGAGGATTACAAGAAAGGAAAGTCACATACCTATATCTCTCATGAACATAGATGAAAACATTGTAAACAAAATATTAGCAAATTAAATCCAGTGACATGCACACACACATAAAGGACCAAGTAGAATTTATTTTAGGAAAGTGAGGTTGATTTACAATTCAAAAATCAACAATGTAATTCACCACCTTAACAGAATCCATCTCAATGGATGCAGAAAAAGCATTTGACAGAATTCAACATCCATTCAGTAAAAAAGACCTTAGCAAACTAGGTATAGAAGGTAACTTCCTCACTCCAATACATAGTGTCTACTAAAAGCAATCCTTTACAGCAAATATTACATTTAACAGTGAAATGCTAAAAACTTACTGTCTGAAATCAGGACTGAGAAAAAATGTCCATTAATTACCACTTCTGTGTAATAGATTTCACTGGAGATTCTAGACAATGCCTAAATGCTTAAGAATTGGAAAGGAATTAATTTGTATTTTTATTAGCAACAAAAGCTTAGAAAATGAAATTTTAAAAAGGATAGTCACTTGTAATAGCAGCCCAAAACATCTAATACCTATGAATAAATCTAACAAAATGTGGGCAAGTCTTCTAGGCAGAAAACCACACAACATTATAGAGGGGAAATGTAAAAAGACACAAATAAATGTACAATGTACCATCCTCATGGATTGGAAGTCTCATTAATGTGAACATGTCATTCTCCCCAGATCATTCTATAAACTCAGTGTCATTCCAGTCAAGATCTTGGGTACCCGAGCTGAGCCCAGGACCAACAAAGCTGCTGACTCCTCGCATAGAAGATCTGTGTGCTTCTCCTTCTTGGGCTTGGCCTGACCTACAGCTTTGAAATCACTCACGTCTCCAGTTATGGCTGATTTTTCCATCCTCAAGTGTTCCCTCCAACTTCCAGACTTTTCTGGCATAGTCTACAATGGCAGCATCTTGTGCACTCCTGGTCGACTCCTCACATCCCTACCTTTTCTGTCACACACTGAGGATGCTCTCCTGCCCCTCCCCAGGATCATGCATAGTGTCTAGGCCCTATGCTTCTCCGACACTGAGCAGACTCTGCAGTCAGATGGCCCAGGTCCTGGTCCCAGCTTAGCTAGCCACCAGCTACGTGACCTACTTAAGCCGTGTTTCTTCTGAGTGTCCATGGCCTCACACACAATCCTGACTTTGTAGGGCTGTTGCAAGGATTAAATAAGGTATAATACAGACAGCACTTGGCTGAGTGCCTGATATTTGGTAGGTGCTCAAAACAAGACAGTTGTGAGATGACAGGAAAACATGATTTGTTACTGAAGCTCTTACGTCTCCCTTCTAGGCTGCAAGATCTGGGGTGCTGGCCCAAAGGCAAACTCACTGGTGTTTTTCTACTCCTCATGAAGTAAAGTTCAGCCTCCCTGTGCTTTCTCTGCAGGCTCCTCATAGCACAGATATTCAAAACCTGCCACTCTAACCAAAACCAAAAACCCGTCGCCAATTCCAACTCACAAAGACCCTTTAAGACAGAGTAGAACTGCCTCATAGCGTTTCAAAGGAGCAGCTGGTGGATTCAAACTGCAGACCTTTTGCTTAGCAGCCGATCACTTAACCACTGGGCCACCAGGGCTCTACTCTACTCCAGCCCAACATAAATTAAAGTGAAGTCTTCACAGCGCAAATCAATAGCAGGTCCTACTCAGTTAAGATTAATTTTATGTATGGATCCTGGGAGCCTCATAACTTCATATGATGTTGTAAACAGCTCTGAAATGCTTCCTTATTCATTACCCAAAAATCTCCTGCAGAAACATGCTGGTTAGAGTGCAGGTTAGGTTTTTTTAAAAATTATCATTTATTGAGCACCTACTGTGTTCTATTGATTTTACATGCCTTATCTCCAAACTTCATTAACAACCTTGCAAGATTAGGAATCAATATCCTGTAAAAACTGCATGGGGGCAGTGTCTGATCTCCTCCAACCCCACAAGGGAGAAGGAGTACCAAGATAACAGCGCAAGGCTGACTCCCATGAGGTGGAGGCCAGAGGAGCCTCCTCTCTCCACCATCTTTACTAATTCTGACACCAACCGTCTCTTGCACAGCACTCTCTACTTCTCTGCAGGGTTTGATAGTTCATTGCAATGGCCACACAGAACTCACAGACCATACTTACAATTATGGGGTTTATTAGGGAAGTAACAGGTTACAGTGCAGGCTCAGAAACACTCAGGATACAGTTCTTCCAACAGGACAGCCTCTTCCCAGCCGTATTCACAGGCGCACCTCTCCCAGGCCCTATGCCTCTCCCTAAAGACACTCAGCTTTCTCTTTCCATGGGCTGGGAAGCCCACCGCTCCATCTCCTGATGTCAGGTCTCTGCTGCCAGGTCTCTCCTGCCACCACTTCTCACCATCTTCAGGGTTACAGCTTGTTCTCTCTCTCTGTCTCCCTCCACCCACCCCCACCCCTGCTTCCAGGAACTTCTCAGCACAGGGATCCCAGGTCCATAGCTCGACCTCTGCTCTCGGCTATTCTTCCTTGGTCGTAGTAGGCACCTCCTCTCTGCTATGGCTCTCTTTTAAGGCAAATCGGACCAATCCCCTTAGTAAGCCACAATTACTCTATCACACAATCACCTAGGTGGGAGTTGCAAGACCATGGCTAGAAGGGCCACACAGAAAAGTAATTAATCCACCACAGGTATCCATATCCCTGTTTTACAGATGAGTAAAATGACACTCAGTGGGGGAGATGATGTGCCCAGGATCACAAGGAGAGCAAGTGGTGGGTCTCTAACCCCAAACCATGCTGCTTCCAAGGGCAACAGTTGGAGGTGAGTTGTCAGGCCATCCTTCTACTGTGCACTGGGGTTTGGCCACATCCAGCAAGTACAACTCATCTATAGGAGCAGTAAATGTGTGCGTTAAGGTGGGAAGGGTGGTGAATCCTTTGAACAAATTTTTCATCACACAACAGAGACGCAGGAGTCACTTTTCTATTTGGCCTTATGAAGACCAGCAGGCCAATACTCAGTTTGATGTCTCAATTCATTTTCACCTATTAAGAATGTGTGTTGAGAATAGGACCTGGAGAAGCTGCAGAATGCAATCCTTTCAAAAATATCTCGTTCCCAAGTCTAGGCTTATGTAGAGGGAAAGCAGAGCTCCCTCAGGCAGACTTACCCCGGCATGGAGTTTTTTCTAATCCTGGCTGTGAGAATCTCACTTGTGAATGAACACTTAGCTAAAGAGCAGGAAAGAAACTACTACAAAGCGAGCAGTCACTATGAGTTAGGCATCACCGTCCCATTTTGCAAAAGAAAAAAAACCTAAGGTTTAAGAAACTTAAGTACCAGGATAGACACATACAAATATAGTCTAATGGTCTTTGACAAAAGAGCAAAGGGAATCCAATGGAGAAATGATGGTTGTTTCAACAAATGGTGCTGAACACCCGGATACCCACATGTAAAAACATAAATAAATCTAGATACAGAGTTTATATCTTTCATAAAAATGTACTCAAAATAGATCATAGGCCTAAACGTAAGGTGCAAACTATACAACTTCTAGACAATCAAAAAAAAAACAAAAAACAAAAATCATTGCCATCAAGTTTATTCTGACTCATGGCGACCTCATGTGATACAACAAACACCTCACAGAATTTGTTTTCTTGGTCCATAGGGTTTTCTTGTCGTAAACTTTACAGAAGCAGATCACCAGGCTTTTCTTTTGTGGAGCCACTGGGTGGATTTGAGCCACCAAACTTTAGGTTAGTAGTCGAGTGCAAAATCTAGATGACCTTAGGTTTGGCTATGACATTTTAGATACAACACCAAAAGCACAAGTCATATAAGAAAAAATTGATGAGTTGGAATTCATTAAAGTTAAAAAATTTCTTATCTATGAAATACAGTAAAGATATTGAAAAGGCAAGTCACAGACTGGGAAGAACTGTCACATATGTGATAAAGGACTTGTAACCAAAATATACAAAGAACTCTTAAAACTCACAGTTAAAAAAAATCAATTATAAAATGGGCAAAAGATCTGATCAGAAACCTCACCAAAGAAGATATACAAATGACATACAAGCATACGCAAAAATGCTCAATGTCGTATGTCATTAACCAAAAACCAAACCAAACCCATTGTAGTTGAGTCAATTCCAACTCATAGTGACACCATGCCATTATGTAATTGCAAATTAAAACAAGATACCATTGCACAGCTATTAGAATGGCTAAAATCCATTCAAATGCTGATAGGATGTGGAGCAACAGGACCTTTCATTCACTGCTGGTATGAGTGCAAAATGGTACAGACACTTTGGAGGACAGTCTGGCAGTTTCTTACAAAGCGAAACATAGACTTACCATATGATCTAGTAACAGCACTCCTAGATATTTACCCAAATGAGTTAAAAATGTATGCCTATACAAATACCTGTCCATGAATGTTTATAACACCTTTATTCATAACTGCCAAAATCGGAAGCAACTAAGATCTTTTTCAATAGGGGAATAGATAAGTAGATAAAAAGAAGTGAGCTATCAAGTTATGAAAAGACATGGAGGGACCTTAAATGCATATTTCTAAGTGAAAGAAGCCAGTCTGAAAAAGCTACATACTGTATGATTCCAACTATATGACATTCTGAAAAAGACAAAACTATAGAGATGGTGAAAAGATCAGTGGTTGCCAGGGGTTCAGGGGGAAAGGAAAGAAGAATAGGTACAACATAGGGCATTTTTAGGGCAGTGAAACTATTCTGTACGATACTATAACGGCAGGTACATGACATTATGCATTTATCCAAACCCATAGTACAGCACAATGCAAACTGTGTACCCTAAAGTATGAGTGGAAAATCAAGTGGGGGGCACCTAATGGCAACAAAGGAAACTGTGGACTTTAGTTAATATTAATGTATCAATATGGGTTCTTCAATTGTAACAAATGTACGGCAGGAATGCAAGATGTTAATAATAGGAGAAACAGTGTGCAGGGGACAGAAGCATGCATGGGAACTCTCTGTACTTTCTGAACAATTTTTCTGTATACCCAAAACTTCTATAAAAAAATAAAGTCTATTAAAAAAAGAAACTTAAGTAATTAGTACAAGACCATGTGGCATGGTATACTGGAAAAAGGATGGGGCTTGAATCTTGGTTCCAGCATGTACTAGCTTGGGCAAGCTATTCAAAAATCTCTGAGCTTCAATTTCCTCACCTGTAAAATGGGTTTAGCAAGAGACTTCTGCCTCCAGCCAAGAAGGAGTAACAAGGACCAAATTTATACTCCTGCCTGAAAAGACCAAACAAACAAAAAAAAATAGACAAAGTATATTACAACATTTTCAAGACACTGTGCATCAGGCAACAAAGGACAGGGATCCCAAGATAGGCTTACGAGTAACTCAGCTTACTGCCTTAAGAGAAGTTCTAGGTCACAGCAAAAGGAGGGGAAGCCCAGCCAGAGCCAGGCAGACTCAAGGTGAGGAGACAAAGCTAGGCATCAAGGAAGACTCGCTAGTTTGCAAAGCAGTACCAGAGAGGGGAGAGCTGCACAAAGATAGAACTCTGGAGCGTTGCAGAGGGTCCCTCATAAGTATTCAGCAGAGTGCGAATCAGCACATGTATGTGAGGAAACTACCTAAAGCCAGGGAAGAACCACCTGAAAGAATTAAAGGTACAGTGCCCAGAGCATATGCAGGACCAGAAAGAGTGCTTGTTCCCACTAGCAAGACTGGAAAACCTCATGATCCATGGGACATTGAGGGGAGTACACAGAAGGGTCTTGCCTCAGTGGTGTGGAATAATTCACCTTAGACTGAGAATTTTTGCAGTCCAAAAGGATCAAATTGTTTCCAAGTAACTTTTAACTACACCCCAGAACAAAGCTCAAGATTTATAGGAATACAAACTATCCAGCACCCAACAAAGGTAAAATCACAATATCTGGCATCCAATAAAAAATTACCAGGCAGATAAAGAAGCAGGAAAACATGACCTATAACAAGATAAATCAACCATTCAAACCCAATCCAGAACTGACATATATTCGTGGCTAGCCCTCTCACTTCTTTCAGCTCTTTGCTCAAATGTCAACTTCTCCATGAGGTCTATCCTGCCTACCCTATTTAAAATTGCAACATGCCTGCCACACATTTCTTATCTTCCCTGCCTGCTCCTATTTTTTCCACCTGGCCCTTAATAACCACTCAACAAATATTTGCTGAATGAATTAATTACTTGACTACAGAACTAGGAAAATGCAACTACTTTGTTGCAGGTGTGAGCTCCCTGTTTCTGACTGCAGGCTCTTAGGAAAGGCAATTGATATCTTTCCCCGAACAGGGTAGGAAAAGGTGTTTCCATTTAACTTTGGGTTATTTGTGTTTCCCCAAAACTTCATAAAAGAAACACTAAAAATGTTAAGTTTCTTGGGGGATAATAGAAAAGAGATCACCTGGAGTTTAGAAAGCATCTTGGCTAATAGGTTCATTTTACTGATAGCTGATATTCCCGTCCACAGGGAGGCTGTTCTGCCAGCTCAGCATGTCTCCTCAAAGACTTTTCAGTGTGCCTTTTGGCTAAGATATAATAAAAATACAAAGGGTTGTTGCCATTCTCAGAGAATAATAACATCCTGGCCTAAAACTGACAAGTTATTTGAATTATTTTAAAAACTCATTTGTATAAACTTTTAACCACCCCTGGGTCAGAACTTGTCAACACAATTCCCAGTTCATAGAGGAAGGGCTTGCTCAAGGTGCCAGTGAAGGAACACCCAGCACCTGTGGCACCACCACCCCCCCGCCACGCCCATGCCTAGCTCACACTGGGAGTGCAGGCCAGGCTTCCACCTCAACTGGCCCTTCAGGCCACTCCAAGATGCAGGAGCATCGGCCTCCCATATGGCTGGACAGATTACACAACTTCTGCTTGCCCTGTTATCGCTGTGCACGTTTGGCACCCACCAGAACTTCAACCTCTGGCTGGTTCTGGATGTGTTTAGCTCAATAATCTGTAAAGTGCCCCCGTTTTGAACCCCTCTAAACTGATTTCCTGCCAGGCATCTCATCCTCACTCCCAGTGCCTAACACTCCAGGGCCTGGGCTTGCTTGGTTTCCTGACTCTGCCCAGCTGGTGCCCCTGCATACCTTCATTCAAGTGAGGTCTTCTGCCTGGAATGCTGTCCCAAACCCCATGATTGCCCCAACCTGAGCCTTAAGGATGCAGAGATTAACAAAAAGATGTCCCTGCAACTGAGTAGCACCAGGCCAGCTGACCAGAGGCTTTGTCCATCATTCTCAAGGTCTGGTGAGTGCTGATGAGCAATTGTCAGGCTCTCTTTGGAGAGAATACCCTCAATAAAACAGTTTTCTTTGTTCACAGATGGTCAAAGTACCAAGTCATAAAAGTGCTTAAAAATATAAAAAACTAAACAAGCGTTTCCCAATTGACCATAGCTTGGCTCTTCACAAAACCATCCCAGAACGACCCGTGCCTCTGGTCAACCGCAGGCATGAAGCAGCTTTAGGGTCCATGTAACCCCAGGCCACAGGCACACCCAGAACTTCATGCCATGCCTTGAACTAAAGATTTTTTATAGACCTGTGTTTTTAATCCTAACACAACAATCCTATGAAGGAGGCACTGAAATTCCCCCCATTTTACAAGAGGGAACATTGACATGCAGAGAGCTGAAGTACCTTGCCCCGGTCATGCAGCTGGGAAGTGCAGAATGAGGGTGGAACCAGGCAGCTGGCTGCAGCATCTAATGTCTGACTGCTGCATTGTCCCACCCCAGTAAACGCAGCCTCGGGAGCTTGTGAAGGAGATGAGTTCTCATGGGCTGGGTCAGCCAGCACACACACATTGAACACATATTTAAATAGCTCTTGCTAGATGCCAGATCCAGAAATGAGAAGATTCTATCCTGGGCTTTAAGGAGTCAGGTTGGATCTGCACATCAGAGACAGTGAGTGTGACTGATGGTGGGTACTCACTCAAACATTGAGAAGAATGGGAATTCCAGGACACTTAATTGTGCTCATGAGGAACCTGTACTTAGATCAAGAGGCAGTCGTTCAAACAGAACAACGGGATACTTCATGGTTTAAAGTCAGGAAACGTGTGTGTCAGGGTTGCATCCTTTCACCATACTTTTTCAATCTGTATGCTGAGTAAATAATCTGGGAATCTGGACTGTATGAAGAATCCAGGGCAGCAGGACTGGAGGAAGACTCAAAAATAACCTGCATTATGCAGATGACACAAGCTTGATTGTTGAAAGCAAAGTGGACTTGCAGCACTTACCAATGAAGATCAAAGACTAAAGCCTTTGGTTTGGATTACATCTCAACAAAGAAAACAAAAATCCTCACAATTGGACCAATAAACAATATCATGATAAACGGAGAAAAGATTGAAGTTGACAAGGATTTCATTTTACTTGGATCCACAATCAACATCCATGAAAGTAGCAGTTAAGAAATCAAACGACGCATTGCCTTAGGCAAATCTGCTGCAAAAGACAACTTTGAAGTGTTAAAAAGTAGAGAGGTCACTTTGAGGACTAAGATTCACCTGACCCAAGCCATGGTGTTTTCAATTGCCTCACATGCATGCGAAAGCTGGGCAATGAATAAGGACGACCGAAGAAGAATTGACACCTTTGAATTATGGCATTGGTGAAGAATATTGAATATACCACAGACTGCCAAAAGAATGAACAAGTCTGTCTTGGAAGAAGTACAGCCAGAATGTTCCTTAGAAGTGAGGATGGCGAGACTTTGTCTCACATACTTTAGACATGTTATCAGGAGGGATCAGTCCTTGGAGAAGGACATCACGCTTGGTAAAGCGGAGGGTCAGCATAAAAGAGAAAGACCTTCAATAAGATGGATTGAAACAGTGGCTACAACAATGAGCTCAAGCATAACAACGACTGTGAGAATGGCGCAGGATCGGGTAGTGTTTTGTTCTGTTGTACATAGGGTCAGTATGAGTCGGAACCAACTCGACAACACCTAACAACAACTCACAACCCAGGGTGTTGAGTTTGCCTTATTGATCTACACATATTGAATCTGATTGATCTGATCTAGTTAGCTCCCCTCTCTGGATTCCACTGGGAATGGCAGCCTGGGGGACAAGGTCACTTTGTCCACTGGACAGCTGCCTTGCCCAGGTCAGGACCTTGACGGGCACAAAAAAATGAACCCCAGGATGTCTTCAGCTTTGCCTTGTCTAACAAAAAATAAATAACCAGTTGCCATCAAGTCAACTCTGACTCATGGTGACCCCACACATGCCAGAGTAGAACTGTGCTCCATAGGGTTTTCAGTAGATGATTTTTTGGAAGTAGACAACCAAACCTTTCTTCCAAGGTACCTCTGGGTAGACTCAAACTGCCAACCTTTCATATAGCAGCCAAGGAAATAAACTGTTTGCCTCACCCGGGGACTCCCCTAGTCTAACAATCTATACTCATTAAGGTTTATTTTTTGTTTTTAATTTTACTCCAAAATAGCAAAATCATTACTTTAGTTGGTCTGCAAACAAGACTTAAATACTTATTAAATTGTAAAAAGAAGTAAATACATCATAAAATGGATTCTAACAGGCTTCTTCCCTCAAAAACATAATTTAGTGTGTACAGTTTGACTTCTGTTCTACTAATAACATGCCTAATCATTCCTGCTTTGCAAGAAGTGACTATATGTACACAATATTATAGTAGGACCCATAGTTTTCATGTAATTAGTTGCATACATTTTCTGACAGACTAATCTGTGCGTGAATGTTTTTTAAAAATGAATGCATTTTCCATATAATTGCATTCCTTTGTAATCCATCTGTTGAAAAATTTGTGTGCTTCTCTACTTATTTTCTAAGGCCGTCCTCTGATTTAAGATGATCAAGCATGTAAGTCAAAATAGTTTCTGATGAAATAAATACTAAAGGGTAGTTAAAGGTCAGATGTGTGGCTGATGGGAATGTCTCTGCAAGGTGCTTTGAGTTCCCCAGTTCAACTTTTTATTCCTGCTACATGGAAAGTGAATAAAAACAGGACTAAAATTGCTGTTCTGCATTAGCTTGTTTGCTAATCACCTTCTGTACCAGGTGAAGGTCATTACAAATCCACTAAACTAACCTGGGAAGCACTAAACCATAGTTTCTTTATGAGGAAGCAGGCCTTTGGACTAACCCAACTGCCATATCTTCCCTGTTCCTCCCACTGTAAGCATCTTTAGGCTTCAGAACAAACCACCATCACCACACCCCTTCCTGAGGCCTGATGTTTGCAGCAGAGTTAAAGAGATACAATTCCAAGCTAGGCACCAAAGTGTCTAACCAGACCCCTTCTTTGGGTGGTCAGGAGAGAAAATCTACTTTGCCCTCCATATAGCAAGTCACATAGGCTTTGGGGTATAAAAATGGCCAGGAGAGGGATTCAGAGTCCTTGTCTGCGTTGCCATGCAGGAGCACAAGTAGCAGAGCTTTCCATCTCACCTAACTGGCCAAGGGGGATCAGCTGAAGGAAGGCCCTCTTTGAGTCCCTCGCCTATGGTACAAAGTGGGGTACATATAGGAGAGTTGTTATCTTCACCCTGGACAGCCTTTTCAGATCAAGGGAGGACCAGCTCAAAAATGGATCCACATTTGTTCTGGTGTGCTGTCTGCTTCTTTTTGTAAGTAATAAAAGCTTCTTTCCATGTGCTAACGCTGCAGGAGCATCTTGTGTGTTCAAGCTCTGATCAGACAGACATGATACTCATGGAGGGACCACTATTAGTGACTGGTGTCCCCTTCCTTATGGCCTTCTGGCTATTTAGGTTCCTGAGACCACCAAGGAGATCACGTATAAGTGTCTCACACCCCATGATTTAGAACTTGGCTAACTTTGGAATATGCTGACCTTTATCAGTTTGGCCTGATACATGGTAAGATTTACAATCACCAGCAAGGTGGAGCTCAAAGGACTCAGTCGTTTGATTCAGAAAAGGAATAACCCATTTCATTTGTAGAGGGCTTTGACAATTAAAAAGCATTTTGAACACAATACTGGGGAATCCAGCACAACTTATATAAGGAAAGGTCATGGAAGCTCCATAGACACATCCAAACTCACTGAGGGACTGAATTGCTGGGCAGAGGGCTGTGGGGACCATTGTTCAGGGAACATCTAGCTCAACTGGCATAACACAGTTTACAAAGACAATGTTCTACAGTCTACCTTGATGAGTAGCATATGGGGCCTTAAAAGCCTGTGAGCAGCCGTCTAAGATACTCACTGGTCTCACCCCTATAGGAGCAAGGGAGAATGAAGAGAACGGGATACAAGGAAAACATTAGTCCAAAGGACTAACTGATCACAGCTACCAAGGCCTCCACCAGACTGAGTCCAGTAAAGCTAGATGGTGCCCAGCTACCACTTACTGCTCTGACTGGGATCACAATAGAGGGTCCTGGACAGAGCTGGAAAAGGATGTAGAACAAAATTCTAACACAAAAAAAAAGACCGGATTTGCTGGCCTGGCAGAGACTGGAGACACCCCAAGAGTATGGCCCCTGGACACCCTTTTAACTCAGTGGTGAAGTCACTTCCAAGGTTCACCATTCAGCCGGGGATTGGACAGCCGCATAAAACAAAATGAGACTAATGAGGTACAACAGTCCAGGGACAAGGGCTAGAAGGCAGGAGGGGACAGGAAAGTTGGTAATAGGGAACCCAAGGTTAAGAAAGGGCAGTGTTGACAGGTTGTGGGGTTGTTAACCATCGTCATAGGGCAATCTGTGTACTGTTTAATGTGAAGCTATTTTGTTCTGTAAACCTTCATCTAAAGTACAAAACAAAAAAAAAGAATTATCTATGTGAGATCAAATTGACAATAGCAACTCAAAAGGTTTGATGGGAAGCCTAGGGGACAGTGAGTTGAAGACAATGGTGGTGGAATAATTTGGAAAAGGCTAGTGAGAATAGCAGCACAACTGGAAGAACGTAATCAATGTCAATGAATTGTACATGTAGAAATTTTTGAAATGGTGAATCTTTGGCTATGTATATTTTCACCAAAAAAAACAAAAAAGGTCCTCCAAGGTCGAGAAGGGAGAGTGTTGACATGTCATGGGGTTGTTAACCAATGTCATAAAACAGTATGTGTACTGACTGTTTAATGAGAAACTATTTGTTCTGAAAACCTTCACCTAAAGTACAATTAAAAAAAATTTAAAAAAAAAAAAGCATTTTGATTTCCAGTATTTAGTCTTCTTCACTGCCAGTGCCCACCATTCAAAGACCACCAGGAACACATGCAGACAGAGGTGGATTCATTATTTGCTGTCACAGGGAGGTCACGGGGAACGTCTTGGTCAGAGAGAGTCTGAAGAAGCTTGCTCTAGGATTGGGCTTCTGTTAGGTGACTTTGGGGAGAGTTCAAGGAAGCATTTGTGGTCATTTCTGTGGCTGCCTGGTGTTTTGTTTTCATCTCTGTTCAGCCATGGCTAAGGAGTGGCCTTGCTTTAGTCTTGTCCCATCATGATCACAGAGTCATCGATAAATGACTCAGTGAAATTGTTTGGGCTATGCAGAGGAATCCTACTGGAGCTGATAGCAACCAGGCCGACTACCAGCCGATCAGCTCTTTGATAGCGATTCCCATGAGAGACACGGTGCCTGACATAGAGTAGGCACTAAACAAATATATTAATGGAATGAAGGCAGGGCAGGTGGAAGGGAATAAGTGAGTGGGTTGCCATGATTATCAGCATTGTATAATTGAGCAAATTCAGGCTCAGAAAAGAGTTGGAGAGAAAAGAAAGTCATTTCCACTGGGCTTGGGAGGCAGGGAGGACTCCCTCTGTGCCTCTCAACAACTCTACTAGACACCACTGCCCACTTTACAGTTGTTGACACTGAGCCTCTGTGAAAGGAAGTGGTTTGATCAAAGGCACATGAGTAGGAAGAAAGCAGGGACTTGGCTCTTGTTATCTGATTCCAAACCATTGGGTCTTTCCACTATGCCACCCTGCCTCGGTTAGCACCCAAAGAAATGTGAAGGAAGAGCTACTGTGCAAAGGAATCTTTGGTGTGTCTGTTAATACCCACTCCTACTTTGGCATAGAAGGAAGCTGAGCCTCAAACCCAAAGCTGGTGGGGCCCTGGCATTGGGAGTGAGCCTAGGCTCCTCCCATCCTGCCTCTCTCAGCCAGCCCAGCATCAAGTCTTTGCTCACACTAACTGCACAGGAGAGACAAACAGACAGAAACATGAGCCAAGATGAGATGGGGCCCAGGCCTTGCCCTGCTGGAGGAGCTCAGCCTGAAAGAAGAGGTGCCACGGCAGCTTCCTGGAGGAGGCACCCCTGGGCTGAGTGCAGAAGGACAGGAGAGCATGAAGCAGCCTGATGCCTTTAGGGAACAGCAAGTCACAAGGCAGGCTTGACTGTCTTCATAACAGTGTGGAAAACCAGAGGCTCAAAGAAGGCACAAAGTTAATGATGGTGTAGCTGACTGAAGATCCTGGGAGGTCTTTGCCTAGAAATGGAAATACGCACACCCTAACAGAGCTGTGGGCACTGGGGAGCAGATCGCCCTGATCTCTCAGACATGGAAATGCTATCCTGCCCCACCAGTGGTGCCTCCCTGGCAGAGTTCACTCTACTCTGCTCTCAGCACTCAAGGGAAGGCCCATACCTGGCCTCAAGTCAAACCCTGGTGGTCAGCACACTCAGTTGGCTCCCCCAAGCCACATACGACATCTAAACAGAAATGGCAGGGCCAGGTGCCTTGGCAGAGGTCTGGGTGGTGCTCAAGGTGCCCTCACAGGATTTCAGATCCTCACATGCCACACTGGCTTTCCGTAGATAACACCTGACACCAGCAGAGACATCTTTCACTCCATAGCAGGAAGCCCATCAGCCACTGCTTCTCTCTCTAAATCCCTTCCTCTCTCTGAATAGATCTCTCATCTCAGCGTTGTTAGACCCTGGTGTAAATCAAGTTTCCTTCATCTCCTTTCAGGACTGAATTTAATCTTGTAATTATGTTTTTGATAAACTGTCTGACTTTCAGTAAAAGACCAAGGTCAAATTAGAATCCTGTTCCTGCTCATTATAAGTTAGCACTTCACAGTTCGGGCGGTTTTGTTTGCTTTGGTTCTGTTTTCAGTACCTAAATAGTGACTTTCAGCAGCTGTGCTACTTCTGCTGTAAAGTAGAGGGGAGAGTATGTGCATCTATGAAGACTCTCCCTTCATTTTGCTTCAAAATGACTAAGAGCATAAAACCCGTGGAGGCAGCATCTAGCAGATAACATGACAGAGAAGAAAAGGAAATGAGTGTTGTTGAATCTTAGCATCAAAGTTCCAGTGGTCCCAAGACCTCAACTCACCAAACCGTTTGTGAGCACATCCTTGGACACAGGCTCCTTCACCTTCTGAAGACCACCTGAGGGCAGGGTGTAGCCAGAAAAGCAAATAATGGCTGTGCTTGCAGAAGTAGGAGGAGAGCAATAGCACTGGGAGAGAAAAGAGCCAGCTCGTGTTAGTAAATCCTGAGCTGAGTACTACATGCTCCAGAAGTCAGACTCTTGCAGGTTGTCGTGGATTGAATTATGTCCCCCAAAAAATGTATCAATTTGGCTGGGTCATGATTTCGAGTATTGTATGACTGTGTGCCATTCTTTAATCTGATGTGATTTCCTTATGTGTTGTAAACTCTATCGCTATGATCTAATAAGATGGATTAGTGGCAGTTATACTGATGAGATTTACAAGATTGGATAGTGTCTTAAGCCAATCTCTTTTGAGATATAAAAGAGAGAAGCGAGTAGAGACACATGGGAACCTTATACCATGGAGCAAGCAGTGCCAGGAGCAGAGTGCATCCTTTGGACCTGAGGTTCCTGCACAGAAAAGCTCCCAGACCAAGAGACGATTGATGACATAGACCTTCCTCCAGAGCTGATAGGGAAAGTGTTCCTCTGGAGCTGAAGCCCTGAATTTGGACTTGTAGCCTACTGGACTGTGAGAGAATAAACTTCTCTTTGTTAAAGCCATCCATAAGTGGTATTTCTGTTATAGCAGCACTGGAGGACTAAGTAGGTTAACCCCCAGATTGGTTCGGGGCCATTTTGCCTGCTGTACCCAGTGTGACACAGCACAAGTGATTGGAGCAGATACGGGGACCTGGAGCAGATACAGGGACCTGGCCCAAACCAACTGATTCACTGGCTAGTCAGCAGGCTTCTCTATCTAAAATATTTGAGCTAAGAGTCAGAGTATAAGTAGTTGATGATAGAAGGTTTAGCTAAAGGGGTCGTGTTGAACTAGAGCTGGGAGATCATATTGGACGGGGGCACAGGGAGATAAAGAGGAAGAAGAAGAGAGAGCAAGACAACACATGCATAGAGGGGAGAAAGAAAGCCATGAGAGGAAAAGATGGGGGTACTAAAGGGCAAAGAGCAGGCTCCCAGGTGCAGGTCCTGTGCACCCAGCTCTTCTTCAGGTTCTAATAGAATGCCTACAGCAGCCTGTCCAATCCTCACAGCAATCCTACACCATAGCAGATGAGGAAACTGAAGCACTGAGACTTTAAACAATTTATCCAAGGTTATGTAAAAGAGAGGGATTGAATTCCAGAATAATTAACCCCCAAAACATCGTCACTTCTTGATTTTTAAAACCCCAGTTGTCCAACCTCAAGCGTGAAATCGGTTGGAAGGCCTTCCTGGCCTTGTTCATCATGTGATTCATTCATTCATTTATTTGTTCAGTAATTTCAAAGAGCACCTACTAAGTGCCAGGTAATTTCTAGGCACTGAGGAACTCTGAGTCTTGTGTTGCCCTCTGAGCTCCTGGTTGCTACTCACCCTCTTTGTTGGGGACGACTATCCTGAGGACCATCTTACCTGAGTGCTACACAGACACTCACCAGCCAACCCAGCCTATTCTCCATCCTGCCCAGCCAAACTCACTCATATAGAACTTGGTTCTCTTTGTTCTGGCTCATTTTTTAAATAAAACTCAGATTGACCCCATGTGCCACTCATATACACTTAGCATTCTCTCTGTGCTTAGCTCTCTTGCCCACACACGCACCTACATATGCCTGAAGAAACTAGACCTGGGCAAATAACAAGCAAACCACCACTCTAGAAAGGGGCAGTCCTGTGTCCTGGCCTGACCTCTCTGGGAACCACAAACAGACACAACTATAGGGGTGGGGGTGGGGGGGTTTCTACCTGCCTGATTCAGGCCCAATCCTGTCTTGATACAAGCCCCTGGGGGATGTCCCAGGAAGGGCCTTGATGAAGCTGAGAGAAAAACTACTGGGATAGGGCATACCCGCCCTGCCCTGTAAGGAGGGGCTACATAGTTTGTGTGTTGCTGGCATAGGTGAAGTGGCTCTTCTGTCTTCTGCCTGTGAGAGCTGGGGCCAACTTCACTACCCCACTAAGTCTCCACATTCTCATGTGCAAAGCAGGCCAATAAGAGTAACATATTACCCCTAGTGGCCCAGTGCTTAAAGAGCTTAGTTGCTAACCAAAAGGTTGGCAGTTTGAATCCACCAGCTGCTCCTTGGAAACCCTATGGGGCAGTTCTAATCTGTCCTATAGGGGTGCTATGAGTTTTAATCAACTCGATGGCAATGGTTTTGGTTTAGTTTTTGGTTATTACCCCTAAGACTAAGGAAATGATGGATGCTAAGCACCTAGCACAATACCCGGCTAGAGGAATGTTACAATACCAGTCATTTCTTATTATTAGGTGCAAATAAAAGCAAAGTGAGCAGAGTCCAATCTCCACTCCCTCCAGTCAGGGAATGGAGCCCGAGGGCTCATCTGGAGTCCTTACTGTCATTCCTACTACCACCAGCTCTGGGCTTTTACTTCCAAGTCAGAGGTGTCTGGCTCATGGGTGCATTCATGGTGCAATCCTAACCTCTGGAGCATTCACAGCAGCCAGGATGCAGTCCCTCCCCTCCAGGGCCTTCTGGGGAAAGGTACCATCACTGACACCACATCAGGAAACAGGGGTGCAGGTTTAGGGAATTAAATATGGTTCTTGACAAAAATAATATACTTCATCTGACATTATCAAAAGTGAAATTATACTTAGGTATAAAACTAACAAAACATGCACAGGATTAGTACACTGAAAATGACAAAATGCTGATAAAAGAAATCAAAGACTTAAAAGATCTGAGAAACATACCATGTTTACGGATTGGAAGACTCAACTTAATAAAGATGAAAATACTACCCATATTGGTCTATAGATTTAAGCAATTCTTATCAAAATCCTAACTTTTTTGTGGACATAGACAAACTTATTCTAAAATTTATATAGACAAATACTTAAACATTAAACCTAAAACTATAAAGTTCTTGAAAGAAAACATAGGGACAAAACTATGGGACCTAATTTTTTTTAATAGGTTATCAAACAAATATAAATGTATGTACACAGCAGAAGACAAATTAGATAACTGGGGCCTCATAAAATTAAATACACATACTCATCAAAAGACTTTATCAAAAGAGTAAAAAACAACCTACAGACTGAGAAAAAATCTTCAGAAATGACATATCCAATAAGGGTCTAATCTCTAAAATATACAGAAAATTTCAACAACAAAAAAGATGAACAACCCAGTTAAAAAATGGGCACAGGATGTGTCTAGACTTGTCACCAAAAAGGACATTCAAGCTGCCAATAAACACATGAGAAGATGCTAATGATCATTAGCTATTAGACAGATGCAAATTAAAACCACATTGAGATACGATTTTACCCCTGCTAAAATGGCACTGATAAGAGAAAAAAAAATGGGAGAGTTTGGAACCCTTATCCACTTTTGGTGGGATTGTAAAATGGGTACAACCACTGTGGAAAACACTATGGTGCTTCCTCAAAAAACTAGAGATAGAACTACCTTATGATACAGCAATCCCACTACTAGGTATATACCCTAGGGATCTAATAGAAGTGACATGAACAGACATATGCACACCTATAGTCATTGCAGCACTATTCACAATAGCAAAAAGATGGAAAGAACTTAAGTGTTCATCAACAGATGAAGGGATAGAGGACTTCTGTCAAAATGGCGCACTAGGCAGAAGCACCACGCCGTCCCTCCACAGCAAAGATCCGAAAAACTGAGCCGAACAGAGAAAACAACAGTCCTGAAACCCTAAAACATCAAATGAAGAGATAAAGAACTCAGCCAAGCACCAAATGAAGTGAGAAAACTGACAGAGAACAGAGAGCGAGGAGAGATTCGTGCAGAGGTACCCTACCAGCTAATGCAGCGTGGATCCGCCATCTTGGACTCCTATCAGACACCAGCAAATGAGGTACAAGAAAGCAGCTTCACAGAGCTTCCAGCGGGAGACAAAACAACTGGTAATTTGCAATATACGCTTTCTCACCACCCACCCTTCTTCACCCCCACTTGGCCTCCTCTGCTCCCCGAAGCCACGATCTCTTGTCCGGGAAACACCAGCTGCTTGGATTCCACACACCCGAACGGGCCGGCTCTCTGAGTGCCATTTGTTGGCTGCTGGTGTTGGTTTTTTTTCCTGCTTCTTTTGATTTCTTCCTTACCTCTCACCACCTCCCCCTCCTTTCGCTCAAATACCTGGCTCCGTGCGCTATCTTTGCTTCTTCCTGAGGGACTGTGGAGCTCCGTTCGAGTGTAGAGCTGCTTCCTGGTCTGGGCTGCTGCGCTGGTGGGATCCTGGGACTTTTGTTCATTTGTTTGTTTTGAATTGTTTGTTTTCTTTTCCTTTTCTTGAGTTGGGAGCCCTTTCTGGCCAGGCGGTGCTGTGTGGCAATGAGACTACCCCCTCGGCTTGCACAGACGTGCCGAGGGATCCCTGAGGGCATTTCTTTTTC
>NW_004444115.1:4315807-4340025 GCF_000243295.1 Trichechus manatus latirostris
ATTAGCATGGGGTACTTACGAAAATACCTCACAGGGGAAGGGAGATGTCGGCAAAGAGACATTGAAGGCTTCCATTATTTGTGTAAAAATATAGTAGTCAGACTGTTTCATAAGAAACTATTTGTTCTGTAAGCCTTCACCTGAAGTACAATAAAAAAAAATATTATCATTAAAAAAATAAAAGCCAAATTCTCTTGTCTACTGAGTGAGGCACCATCGTTTTTATCATCCATCAATGGAGAAAGCTAAACTCAGAGTGATTATGTGAACTGTTCATGATCTTGTGGCCAGTGGTGCCAGAGCTGGAACTTAACCCCAAGAGAACCAGCATCCACAGCCCATGCCCTGTCTACCTCCCATGCTGCACATGTGCCCAGCACTGTGGTAAATATGAAAAGTTGAAACAAAACTGAGGGCCTTGCTTTTGGGGAGAGAGTCTCCCATGTATGACAACAATTTAGATGAACGATCACTTGAGGGACAGGAATGGCCATATGCATCTTAAGAGCAGGAGAGGTTCCAAGAAAGGGGTGGTCAGCAGGCCAGCAGGGCCAGAGGGAAGAGGATGGGGTAGGAGCAGCACCTTGGAAGGTGGGATGTATTCGAGAAAGATGGTAGGGTGGGCATTCTATAGTTACTGCACTTATGGTAACAAAACTTACGCATTTTCATCTCATTTCCTAACCATCTTACTTGGACTTCAAAGCAGTTGTCCCTGGGGTGGAGAACAGGTCAGCACATCGGAAAGGAGTGGCATGTATTATATTATTTTAAATATTTTGTGTATTTATCCTATGGAGAAAAGGAAACAGATCTCTAAATCTCACTCGGGACACAGAACAGCTGACCTGCCAGGCAAGTGTGTCAAGAAGTGTAGGGACAAGCGCAGGCGCTATTTATTGAAGGGAACGTGTGTGATCCTTCTCTCACTCATTTATGTATCCTCATTTTTTCCAGAAAGAATTTTAGGGGATTGAAAACCCACTGGGATTTTTACAAATCTTATTTCTCACCACCATGCTCCCATCCCCAAATCTCTGCAAAGTGTATCTAGCTGACAGCATGGTGGGGGCGGGGGGAGGGCTGTAAATACAGTGTGGAGACCTGAAGCCCTGACATAAGGGGAACAAAGCCACTTCCTAGAGCTAAACTAGAAATCACACAGAAGGAACCAACACAGAGAAGCCGAACACTACCCTGAAGGAAGAGGATGGCTCCCTTGCCAAGATGTGACTGTTATTACTGTGATAATGACTAAAGACAGTAAATTACCCAAAGATTACAGTTTGTGGCCATGTAGGACATTAAGCAGTTTTGTATCTAACCCAGCAAACTACCCATACACTTCTTTATTAAATTACTGATCAATACCTAGCTCCTCAAAGATTCAACAAGTTTTTAACATTTGACTGCTCCCTCATGAGCTGAGTAAGTTCTTCACATGTTCACTTTATATTTGTGTAAGAGTCATGTTTTTTAAACTTAGAATGATTGTACTTTAAAAGGCTAGACATGAAAGAAAAAAACAAACAAACAAGGTGGCTCCCTGGAGCAAGCAAGGGGGGATTTGAGGCCAGGCAAATATGAGCTCAAATTACAGCTTCGACACCTACCAGCTGGGACCATGAGGGAGTCATCTCGCCACTTAACTCTGCAGCTTCCATACCTGCAAAATGAGGATGTGATATGCCTCACTGACTTGTTGTCAGAAAATATACCCTGTTCCGAGGCCAACTCTTCAGATAGGGATTGGACTGGACTGTGGGACATAACGTGATACTCGTGAGGAATGTGCCTCTTAGCTCAAGTAGATACAAGAGACTAAATGGCCAGCTTCTGTCCAGAGGTGAGATGGGAAGGCAGAGAGGGTTAGGAGCTGGTTGAATGGACATGGGGAATCAGGAGTGGAAAGGAGGAATGTGCTGTCTCAGTATGGGGAGAGCAGTTTGGGTCACATAATCATGTATGTATAAATTTTTGTATGGGAGACTAACTTGAAATGTAAACTTCATTTAATCTACAGCAATAAAAAAAAATTTAAGAAAAAGAAAATATACACTGCACAAATCCAGGGAATGGCATGTATTATTATTGTAACTGCCGATATCACTAGTATTACTGATAACTCCTAGAATTACTGCCCACATGTTCACCACTCCTGCCTATAATTGGTTACATAAGAAGTGGAGACACAGGACCAAGGTGGGCCAGTGAAATTCTCTCTTTCTGTCTCTGGAACTTAGAATAGGGATTCAAAGGTACAGGTCTGCCTTTGTAGTTACTTGAAATAAAGAGATGTGAGGATGGAGCTGACATCACAAATGTGGGTGGCTGCCTTCAGCCATGTGCATAATGAAGCCAAGGAAGATGGTTTGTAGACAGATTAAAGCAGAGACATAGAAGCAAAAGAAGCAAAGAGTGAGAGAAAGCAGGAGGCCCAGCTCCTAAAGGATTTCAGTGCTGCATGAGGCCCTGTGGTTCCACAAGGTACCCTTGGAGCTTACCATAAATTTCTCTTTATACCTTAAACCAGGGTGGAAGTCTATCACTTACAATCAGGTGAACTTTGACTAATACTGCTGCTGTGGTTACCATTATTAGACAAGGTTCTCATTATCAGCCTTGAGGTCCAGCGAGCTGCAGGGTGGGGCTGATGCTGAGGCACAGCAGGCCAGCTGCCCTGGGTTCTCCAGCACCAGCTCAAGCAGTTTACTCCTGGGAGCCTCAGGAGAGGGAGCCTGATAACAGGGAGGTTTTCTACATGAAGAAACTTAAGTTCCCTTCCAGTTCTGGGGTTGTATAGCTCTCTAAAAGGACTCACTTCACCAGCGCGGTCCGTTTTCAAAATTCTCCAGGGAAAAATACCCATCCTCTGCAAGTGAACCCACTTATGCACACTTTACATGTTTGATTAACCAAGGAGAGGTTGTGTTTTATAGAAGATCTCCTTCAGCTATTTTCTGAGCACCAACTTTCTGGGTTCATTTAAAACATGCAATTTTTTTGTTGTTGTTTATTGTTGTAGTTTAAATAAAGTTACATTTCAAGTTAGTCTCCCATACAAAAATTTATGCATACATTGTTATGTGACCCTAACTGCTCTCCCCATTCTGTGACAGCCCACTCCTCCTTTCCACTCCTGGTTCCCCATGACCATTCAACCAGCTCCTAACCCTCTCTGCCTTCCCATCTCACCTCTGGACAGAAGCTGCCCATTTAGTCTCTTGTATCTACTTGAGCTAAGAGGCACACTCCTCATGAGTATAACTTTATGTCCCTCCACAGTCCAGTCCAATCTCTGTCTGAAAAAAACACACAATTTTTGGCATGATCTTTTTTTTTTGTGAAGATATATGTAACATTGAGTAAATGCAGAGATCTTAAGTGTACATCTCACTCAGCTTTGACAAATGTATGCATCCCTGCAACCATGATCCAAACCAAGATCGAGAGCACACCCTCTTCTTGCCCCTTCCTAGGCCCTCTCTGGCCCCATGGAGACAGTTCCGGCTTCTATCACCAGAGATCCCTTTTGTCTGTTATTGAATTTCATATAAGTGGAATTATTCAGCATGCTGTCATTTGAGTCTGGTTTCTTCCACACTTATAAGTTATTTGTGATCCATTATTGTTGTGCTGTGTCAATAGTTCATTCTTTTTTATTGTTGGGCAGTACTCCACTGTATGGATATGCCATAATTTTGTTCATTTGTTTACCTATTGATGGACATGAGGGTTGTTTCCAGTTTTGAGATTTACGCATAAAATAGCTATCAATAGTCTTATATAAGTCTTCGTGTGGACACATCTTCATTTCTCTTAGGTCAATACTTTGGAGTGGAATAGCTTGCTCACAGGGCAGATGTATGTTTTTACTTTATTAGAAATTGCCAAAAGCATGTTTGAAGTACAAAAAAAAACATCCCAAAGCTTGTCCACTGTCACATCAAGAACCATGTGAACGGACATAAGCCTTGCCAGGGCCCTCAAGGTGGCCTGGGGTCACTGAGTTTTCTTTGTTCTTGTCCTCTTACCTGCCCTTGCTCTCCTGTCAGCAATTATAATCCTTCACCACAAGGATGAGCATTTTGCTCATGGCTTGTCTCTTCTGTTTCAGCAGGGAAGCTTACTCAAGGAGGACTAATGAAAATTATAATTATTTATCCACCAAAGCTATGCAGTCATACATTATGGCTCCCAGAGTCCCAGGTTGTTGTACTGTGACAAATGGAGTTGTTTCCTTGAGTACCCAGTAGCAAGGACAGGAGTGCAGAGGGACATGTCTGCCCAAGATAGTACCTCTTCCACTTGGTTGCCAGAAGAATAAGCTATGAATACAACTTAACCTATTTTAAGAGTATCAGTCAGGTGCTTGTTAGGAGCTGCGGAGAGGAGATGGCTCAGCATCAACATACAGCCTCCCTAATTTGATACAGAATTCCAAAATAAGCAATGGCTCAGAGAGGCCAAGATGGAGAGCGGAAAAGACAGTCTCCCAAACTGAGGCGGCCTGGCAGTCATTCCAAGCTCCCAGGCTCCCTCTGTGGATGTTTCTGGGAATTGTTGTGCTCATGGACCTTCCTACTTGCTGTTTCCACACACATTCCTGGAGGTCCTGCTGTCCATGGGCCTGTGTAGGAACAGGGACACAAGGGATTGGGCCAGGGGCGGCACACACAGGGCTCCCACTGGAAATTGGGACCATGATGGAGGAACCTCACAGGCCCACAGGAGGGGAATCTTCCAGAGGATTTAGCTTCTAAGCTAATCTTTGAAAGATGAGAGAGTCTGTAAAGAAGAGAAAGAGCTTGTGCAAAGCCCTGTGCAAAGCCATGGAGCCCTGAGAGAGTCCAGCTGTTCAGAAACTTCCCAGGAAAAGCTTGGCTGGAGCACAGGTAGAAAAAGGCAAGACCCATGTAGGAGGGTCAGTGCTATGTGTGCATGAGAATGTGACAGTGAGTGTGAACACGTCTGTGTGAGTGTGAGGGTGTGTGAATGTAGGAGTTTGAGTGTGTTGTGAGTGTGTATAAGTGTGTGCATACATGAGGGTGTATATGTGCAAGTGTGTGAGTATGTGAATGAGTGTGTATATGTGAATGTGTGTGAGTGTGTGTGTAAGTGAGTGTATATATGTGTGTGTGAGTGAACATGTGTGAGTATGTGTATGTGTGCATGTGTGTGAGTGGATGTATGTGACTATGTGTATGTGTGCATGTGTGTGTATGTGTGTGTATGTGTATATGTGTGTGTGTGTGTGAGTGAATGTGTGTGTGTGTGTGTAGGTGAATGAATGTGTGTATGTGTATGTGTGCATGTGTGTGTATGTGAGTGAATGTGTGTGAGTATGTGTATGTGTGTGAGTGTGGAGGGCTTTCTCCTGCTCCCAGCTGGTTTCTCCACTCCCTGCTCACAGAACAGGATGGACCTGGACCCAGGTTGTGCCCCCTGTATCCTTGGAGAACTGAGCCCATGGAGGTTAATCATGTCTTGCAGTACTTCCTAAGCACTTTCTCAGAGTCAGCTTACATTTCCCTTTCACCCTCACAGCCGCCCACAAGGAGACTGCCATTCTCACTTTACAGAAAGGAAACTGAGGCCCAAAGACACTGCGAGTAAGGGAAGGAACTGCTCCAGAGCCTGTCAGTCAATCTGGCTGCCTCCATTGAAGAAGCCTAGCACAGAGCCACAGGCCCAGGGGGCCAAATGGCCAGAGCCTTGAATGAGGATCTCAGCCATCTCCAAAACCTTGGCCTGGAGGGGAGGGCCTGCTGAGCTAGCGGGTAGGGGAGGTACTAAAATGGGAAAAGAAACACAGGGCAGAGGGGCAGCCAAGGGCTGAAGGCTCCACCGTGTCCCAGTTCCTGGTGAGCTCTTCCTCGAAAAAAAGGGGTTCAGGAGACTGCATTCTGGGCTAGCCAATGCAACTGACACTGGACATAGTAAATTTTATGATTCTGCGATGGCACAGACTAATTCCACTACGAGGGTAACAAGACCCTGAGACACTAAAAAGGGATTTCCTCAGGAATGAGGACGCTATGTACCTCCTGAGTTATGTTCAGTACGCGTCTGCCAAGAGCAGATGCCAGTTACTCTCTGCAGAACTGGGACCCGCACAGATCCATGGATTTGCGGCCTTGAAGGGGAAAATGCAGCCCCTGTGGAGGGGGTGGGTTCGCTTGTGCTACCTGCACACAAAGGGAGACAAGCAAGAGGGCACTCTCATTAAAATTCAACTTGTCGCTGCTTTCTGTTGCTTGGTTACACTTTGGATGTTTCCACTCAGGATACAACCAGCCATTTCTGGCCAATTTTGATGCATTCTTGAGAGCCTTCCTGACCACCAGCACCGTCAATATGGAGGAAGCTCAGCCGCATAGTCGTTATGAAGATTTTCTCTGACCCCTGAAGTCCTTGGTCAGCATCCCTGTAGCCGCCCCAAGGTCACTGCTGTGTGGAAAACCACTCCGCCCGATGATCACTGACAGGTCAGCTTGACCCGGCCGGCGAGAGCATGGGACAGAGCTGTTAAACCCGCGGATAACTGCAGGCCCGGCCCTCCCCAAGACTGTGGTGGAGGCAAAGCCATTTTGAAATAGGATGAAAAAGAAGCAAATGCATGTGATGATCACACTCCTGAAAAACAAGCAGGAATTACTAACCGGCCTGGGGCAGACTCGGAAGTCAGGCCTGGGTCTCTACACCCGGCAGGATGCACAGCGAGTGCCGGTCCTTCCAACCCAGCCAGCTCATCGCTTACCGCAGGCATTGGCTCCGCCAGCTGTGGCCGGCAGGGAGGCGATGAGACCCAGGCGCCGCGTTTGTTTGATCCAGTACAGCGGGGAAACTAGCCCAGAAACAGAGCCTTATTAGCACCGTTCATCTGCTGATTTACTTATCCAACCTGGTATTGTTCCATCAACAGACAAGAATCCTTGCCCTCGTGGAGCTGGTGTCATCATGATAAGAGACAGAAAATAAGTAAAATATATGTGATATGACAGACAGCGATGCAGCTAGTGAGAAAAATTACAGCCAAATAAGGGATGAAGCGTGCTGGGGAGGGCTGGGTTTTGCACATTTAAGTATTTTAAATAGGAGGGTTAGGGAAGCCCTGAATCCCTGACATCACACCACACAGAGAACAAGGAGCAGGCGAATAAGTGTCTGGGGGGGCATCCCTCCAGAAGGAACAGCGCTGCAGGGCCTGCCGATGGGAGCCCCCTGGGGTGGGATGAGCCAGTCAGATACTAGGGGTGATGTGGGGAGGAAATGGGACAGGCCACACAGGGCTCACCACGTTCTTCTCACTACTCTGAGTTTTCTCAGATGTGCAGCCATTGATGCAGTGGTTTTCTCCTGCAGCAGTAATTCCCCTTGGGAAGGGCTTTGGAAATTTGAGGAGGCATTTTTTGGCTGTCACAAATATTGGGAGCATTGCTGGCTCTTGGGTGGTGGCCAGGGTAGGGCAGGAAAGTCCTGTCCCAGGAAGCATCGCCCCACCCCAGACTTTCCAGTGTCACCCAGACATGAGCCAGGGCTTGTTCACTGCCACCTCCATGTGGGCATGGTTTTAATATGCAATAGACCTTCCAGGGACTGGATGCCATGTAAAGCATTGGTTCAAACCTTTGCTCACCATGTTGGCAGCACTTGTGTCTTCAGTCCTGCGTTCCACACCATCTTCGTGCTGCCATCACACTCACTCGATGCTGGAGCCAGACAGCATCTGCCCTCACTGTGCACTCTTGTGGGCTCATGCCTGGGAGTCTGCTTCAGGAACTACAGGCCATTTTATCAACATTGCTTCCATGATGTTTTCCTTTACATCACACAGCACAAACTATAAATCAGTTGCTGTCAAGTTGACTCCAACTCATGGTGGTCCCATGTGTGTCTGAGTAGAACTGTCCTCTGTAGGGTTTTCAGTGGCCGACTTTTTGGAACAGATCACCAGGCCATTATTTGGAGGCACCTCTGTGTGGACACAAACCTTCAACCTTTCGGGTAGCAGCCAAGTGCATTAACTATTTGCCCTACCTAGGGACTACAACACAGAGCACAGTGTAGTGTTTTGAAATGAGGAGTCTGGGTAGGTAGGTCTCCTCTCAGGACAGTCAGGTAGAATTTCTGAGGACTGGCTGTTGGGGCCGACAGGGCTGGCACTTCTGCCCCGGAGGTCTGAGCACAGGAGCTTGAATAAGATCAGCCCGTTAGCTGACTAAGCCTTTAGGTTTTGCCTAATGCCCATGATTAGTAATGGACGTGCAGCCATCTTCCCAGCCAAGGGGAGCACAGCTACAGTAGGGAGCAGCATCTCTGCATGAGGACTTGGTCCCTAATGCCTCTCTGAGGACTATTTTAAGTGAAAATATAGGTTGCAAGTCTTTTTTTGCTGAATTCTATGCTCTTTCTTTCATGGAATGCTCAGATCTCAGTGTAACTGGAGAAGCCTGTGTCCACATTACAGTGACTTTATTCTAATACACCCAGAGGGTTTCTCTTGGAATGGAAATGATAGGGGTAATTTGTTGACAGAGAAAGTGTGTTTTGAGTGTGAGTGAAAACGTGAGAGTGCATGTGTGTGAGTATGCACAAACACGTGTGAGAGTGTGATGTGTGTGAAAGTGTGTGTGAGGGTATGTATGTGTTGTGTGAGTGTGTGTGAAAGTGTGTGTGAGTGCATGTATGTGTTGTGTGAGTGTGTGTAAGTGTATATGTGAGTGTTGTGCATGTGTATGAGTGTGTGAGTTGTGTGTTACGCATGTGAGCCTCTGGATGTATATGAGTCTGGTGCATGTGTGTATGTGTGAGAATGTGCATGTGTGAGTATTGTGTGTGTGTGTGAGAGTATTGTGTGTGTGAGAGCCTTGTGCACGTGTACGTGTGTTTTCTCTTCCAGGTTGATGAATTCAGGTAGGCCTTTGATCTCTGCATCTATCCACAGACATTAATAACTCCACAGACAGGAAACACATCACTCCTCCACAAGCACCATGAATGACTCTCAGCTGAAAAGGAGGATGGATGGGACAGGCAGAGCTCTTCCTCAGTGGCCAGAGTTAGTCCTCATGGCCAAGTCAGGGTCAGCTGGTGGCGCCCAGCGGGGGTGGGTCTGACGGGGCAGAGGCTCCTCAGCAGTGAGGTCCAGGCCTGGGCTCTGGCAGAGTGGAGAAGACCCTCTTAGACATCCACACACTGGCCTGTGCAGCTCCTGTGAGTCCCCTCACCTGTGAGAATCACCATCTTCTGAACAGCAGAGAGTGCCAGCAGCCACCAGGCACTCACTTAATCCTCACCACAACCCTGGCAGGAGCATCCCACATTGAGCATGAGGAAATGGAGCCTCAGGAGGGTTAATTTACTTATTTAGCTGTTGTTTGTTCCACAAAGAATTTCTGCATTCAGTGCAAAGTAAATAAACTAAATGTTGGTGGAAAAAATGGCAAGAGGATAATGAGGGTAGAACAGTACGATGGAGACTAGAGCATATGAGGAAAACTTCGGTCTGCTTAGATGGCCAGGCAATGAGGCAAACCAGCCTCCCTCCTCTTTGTGCATGAGAGGTGACATAGAAGCAGAGTCAGCAGGGCTAAGAGGAGCATCCCCTAACTCAAGCATCACGAAGTGCCTTTCTCCCACTTTCACCCCCCACACACTCCTGAGGCAGCAGATCCTCCAGTGCTAGCTCTGGCCAGACTCGGGAAGGTGAACAGTGGGCAGAGGAGTGGGCACTGGAGTGTGGTTCAGTCTCAGTCTGACGCCTGACTCCAACATGTGGCATGAAGAAGCATTCCTTCCATTTGTGGACATCACCTGAGCTTTGAAATGGAACACACCTGGGCTGAGATTCCCACTGCAGCACCAGGATGGGAAAAGAAACTTAACCAGGAACCTCACTTATGTGTCTCTAGAGTAGGGACAAGAGTTTTCACTCCATGTATCCTAGTAGCTAGTTTCCATCTGCACCTCCTGTTACAAAGAGGAAGTCTTCCAGCAGGGTCTGATATGTGGGGTTAGAGGAGTTTTGTTCTTGTCAGAACACCTGTCTATGCTGATCCCAAGCAGATGGTAGAGCAGGTGAATTGTGCCTTTGAAGCACCTTCAGGTCCTGCCTTGCTCATCTGCTCCCTTGCTCACCTCCTCCTCTGCTCTGAAACTGTTGATTCAGCTCATTCATTCATTCACTCATGCAACAAATATTTTTAAGAACCTGCTCTGTGCAAAGCACTGGGAACACAACAGCCAACAAGACTGGATGCCTGCACCCATGAGGTCAAGTTTAGTAGGAGAGACAGACAGTGATCGCCCATAATCAAAATATAGTTCTCAGTCACTGTAAGAATGAGAACTGGGGAAATGAGAACTCAGATGATGGGCAGCCCTCCCAGTCAGGGGAAGCAGGGGTCCCCAGAGAAAGTGATACCCGAGCCAATGTCTGACAATGGCAAGGAGCTAAGGGGAGTGTGCGGGGTGGGTGGTGCTGGAAGAAGAATGCTCCTCAGGAAGGGGGTGGGGAGGCAAAGGCCTGGAAGACAGAATAGCACGGTGGGTACAAAACATGGAGAGCAAGTGAGGGAGGGGGTGAGGGGAGGCAAGAAGGTCTTTACAGAGTATGCTGACCTCACTGGGGCCTGGGCCGGGCCCACTCCTGTCCTCACAGGGAGAGGATGACTGAGAAACCCATCTTTCCAGGACTCCACCTCTCAGAACCCTGACCATGGCTTTCTAAAGATGGTGGGAGGAGGCACTTCAGTTAGAATACATTTCTGCAGATAGTAACAAAAGAATCAGACTGGGGCAAACCTTAGGGTAATTCATAAGGAGATTTGCTCATTCCTTGACCAGATATTGGGGGTATGCAGGTGTAAGACTGGGCATGACCACACCTAGACCAACACCAGGGAGGAGGCCTGATGTCAAGTCTCCTGGGTCCCTCTCATTTTCTTTATATTAGACATATGCCATCTCAAATCCTGTGTTGAGCATAGACAAATATAAATCTATATAAATTTGTTAACACAAATCCTACAGCATTCTAATGTTGGCTCCCACAACTCTTTGTCTCACAGTCTCCGCTTCCATTGAGTCATATCACACCTTCCCACTGCCACCATCATGCTCTGTTAGGGGTCTCCCCTGAGCTGCATCCTCTATCACTGGCAATCGAGAGCTCACCTTTCCCCCAAGACTAAGCTCAAATGGAGCTGCTTCTGCACAGTCTTCTCTGCTTGTCCAGGGAAGTGTTTGCCGCTCCCTCATAGATTTTAGCATTTTCTGGCTGTCATCGGAGCCCTGGTGGAGCAGGAGTTAAGACCTCAGGCTGCTATTTTTTTTAATGCAAATTTTTTAAAAGAGTTGTAGATTCTCCCATCTTGGTACACTACAAAATTCTTTTTCTATCCCATCCCTTGCCTTCACCTCTGTCCTCTTCCACCTGATAAACTTTGGCACATCTAGGTTCCAGAGGATTCCAGGTATTAATTAAAGGCTTTGCTGAGAAGACAAGGAAAGGAAGGACGTGCTTATCTCAGTGCAGAACCCACAAAAGTTTGCCTTGAGAACAAGTATATTAACATGGAAACATGTTTCCCCAAAGGCGTCCACAAAGAAGGGGATGTTAATTTACAGTCTTCAGGTACCTTATCACAATTGTAGCTAAATAATTATTAGTGCCATTTTTGGTAAGTTTTTACTATTCTCTTTTGGAGGTAGGTGGACCTCAGGTGCAGAGTTAATATTCCACAATACACAGAATCTGCCCTGGCTATATCTAGATATTAGCATTTATATCTATCTCAGTGTAGGTATAAATACAGGTGATGTAGAGATAGAGACATATAGATGCCATTGCCATTCAGTCAATTCCAACTCATAGCAACCCTATATGACAGAGTAGAACTGACCCATAGGGTTTCCAGAGCTGTAATCTTTATGGAAGCAGACTGCCACATCTTTCTCCCACAGAGCTAGCTGGTGGGTTTGAACCGCTGACCTTTTGGTTTGCAGCCAAGTGCTTAACCATTGTGCCACCAGTGTTCCTTTAGATATATAGATACCTCCCCTTCATTCCTAATTCTCATTCTCACTCCCCAGTCCCACTCAGGAGCCTACTTCAACGCATGCGAAATATGTCCTTGAGTATGTGTGCCTCTGTAAATGATGCCATGTTGATTTGCATATGTACGTTCACTGTAAATTACGTGAGTTGTATTAGGCTTTAAATCTCATTCTGTTTCTTCTTACGTTCACTTGGCCATATGCTTTTAAGGTTTATTATTTTGCTCTATGTTGTTGGTAGGTGCCGTTAAGTTGGTTCTGACTCACAGCAACTCTACGTACAACAGAACGAAACACTGCCGGGTCCTGTGCCATCCTCACAATTGTTGCTATGTTTGAGCCGATTGTTGCAGTCACTGTGTCAGTCCATCTCATTGAGGGTCTTCCTCTTTTTTGATGACCTTCTACTTTACCAAACATGATATCTTCTCCAGGGACTGGTCCCTTCTCTTAATATGTCCAAAGTACATGAGATGAAGTCTCACTATCCTCGCTTCCAAGCAGCATTCTGGCTGTGCTTCTTCCAAGGCAGATTTGTTCATTCTTCTGGCAGTCCATGATATATTCATTCAATACTCTTCACCAACACCATAATTCAAAGGTGTCAACTCTTCTTCGGTCTTCCTTATTCATTGTCCAGCTTTACCATACATATAAGGTATGAAAACACCATGGCTTAGGTCAGGGGCACCTTACCCCCACTGTATATACATCTATATTTCTGTTTCTCAATACTGTTTGGTGTTATTCCACAGTTTGCACCCATCCTATTTTATATCCAACACTGCGTAATGGACAGTTACCCTCATTTTGTTCTATTATGAACAAAAGGACAGATAACTTCCTTGTGCCTGTCTCTTGATAAGCTGATAGAAGATTTTTCTGAGATGCTTACCGGGACATGGGTTGCTAGTCAAAGGGCACACACACACATGCTCACACGCACTCGTACACTCACACACACTAAACTTCACCAAGTTCTCCAGATGGCCACAACAACCCACATACTAGAGTTCCTGTCTGTCCATGGCCTTATGAACACATGATCTTATCCCTTTTCATGTTTTTACCGTTGTTCGATGTGAAATGGTTTCTTGTTTTAATTTTAAATTGCATTCTGAGAATCTCTTCATGTACTGATCAGTCATTTGGCCTTTGTGTCTGTGAATTCCCTATTCATTTCCTTTATTTTTCTATTGGACGGTACCATCGCTTGTTATGTTGAAGAAACTCCTAGAATAGTCTCTGTATATTAATTCCTTGATAGTTTTAAACTTTGCTAATATCTTCTTCCCATCTGTGATTTGCCTTTTGGCTTTGCCTATTAGTTGTAACATCATTGAACAAAAGTCTTTCATTTTGAGGTCATCTAATGCTTAACTTTTTGTGTGTGACAGCTTTGTTTAATTATTTACTTACTCCCTGCCATCCCCACTGGACTCTGGGGTAACAGCCATGTCAATCTGTGTGTCCACTGTCTAGCTCATGAATAAATACTCAATGAATGAAGAGCCAGTACCTGGCACATAGCAAGCACTCAGTAAATGAAAGCTGCTATTTTTAATGATGAGATTTTTCCCAAAGGAAAGTTCTAGAGAAGTGGAATGAATCAATTTTCCGCAGAGATAAATGCAAAATCAAAACCAAACAAATGTGGGTTAAAATACTAATGAAGGTCAGTAAACAGGAAGGATTCTTGGATTTCTTAAGAGAGTGCAAAGTTCGTCTTTAATGCAGACAGACACTGTGAAAGATGTATCCAGATATCTGACTCAGAGACTGGCTTTGCCACAGCAGGGTGTTTTGTTGTTGTTGCTGTTTTTGTTTGGTTTTGAAATAGAAATGTCACCACCATGTGTGGTAATGTGAAACCATGTCCAAGTGATCAGATGTAATATAGTGAGATTCTCCTATTGAAATCCATGATTCACTCCTCTAATTCAGAAATAATGGTCCTGCTGGGAAGGCCATGCCTTGAAATTGACAAGGAGTTTCTTATATGAGCAGCCAACCTGCAGAGATTTTTCAGAGGCAAGGAGCGAAGAGAGGAGAAGCAAAAGCAGAGAGAGAGGAGGAAAGAAACCTCTTAAAAAAGCTGTAATAGAGGTCAAGGGCTGTAACACTGAAGACAGTGAGAGGCCCGGAAGAGGCCCTGTGGCACAGTCGGTGGTGCTGACAGAAAGCTACTGCTGGGCCAGTTAGAAGTGGAGAGACCGATGGTGGGGAGGTCAAAGGCAGAGAGGCCTGCACAGCTAAGAGGGCCTGCACAACCAAGAGGGGCCTACATGGCAGAGCGAAGGCCTGCACAGCAGAGCAGGCACATGCACGGTAGATAGAAAGGTTGCTTGCTTGCATGGCTGAAAGAGAAGGGCCTGCTTGCTTGCATGCCGAGAGGAACAGAGAGAGCTGTCCTGCATTGAAGAGAGAGATGTGGTCTGCTTCAGGAAAGCCTTCCTGACCTTGCCTTTGTACTTCCTGATCCTGATCCCAAGTTGCAGCCTGTTACTTCCTTAATAAACCACTTAACTGTAAGTACAGTTGGTGAGTTCTGTGTCACATTGCAGCAAATTGTCAAACCCAAATGAGGAAGAGAAGAGTGCTGAGGAGGGGGGAACGACTGGTTTAAGAGATGGACTGGCATAGCGGCTTGGAAAAATGGGAAATCTGTGATATATTTGACCTCTGCCTCATAGGAATTGGCTTAGAGCTGATTCTTATTTATGAAATTATTGGTTTAGTTGGTGTCAGAATGGTAGGATTTGCTGCAATGGCCCAGATACATTGGAATATATGGTTTTGGGGGGAAAGGGGATAAATGGGGGAGGATGAGAAACCTTTGGCTTCTCAATGTGATAAAAAACACCCATGATTTGAAGCAGCCTTTATGCTGCAACGAGTTGTGAAAAGCAAAAGTTATTTATGGGAAATAAGAACGGTAGATCCAACTCCTGGGGAACTGACTAGTTGGTTGTATAGGATGTACAGAGCAATAAGGAAAAGGTGCGATATACAATTCTTTGGTTACTGTTATCAGTAATAACTACAATGGCAGAAAAAGAAAATGTAGGGGCAGATTGTGGCACCCAACCAAGCCCAGATCAGATCCAGTCAGAGCTACGACCACTAGTTTCAGGGCTGATCCAAAAAGAGAAAATTGTGTTGTGTTGACACATGAAAAACCTGTAGTCTAAATTGAACTAAAGAGGTTTATTAAAGGTTCAAAACAGTTCGAACTGAGGATCTCTGTGGCCCCTAAAAATGGAACCATGAAGTCCGATGCATAGAAATTATAAAGACATTTTTTAACATTATTGGTTCACATATCAATTGGCTAAAAGACACAATTACAAAGTATGTGGTTGCGAAGGGGGTCCATGACTTGTCACAATACAATGGCATGACGGCAGCATGACAGATACTGTCAAGAACAGGTTGTTAAACATTACTTCACTCAGAGCATAAGATCTCCTGGGGATATTTAAAACAAAGAGTTTTGATAAGGTTTGGTTACAGACCATAGGACCCATAGTATATACATTCTTCATGAGCACAAAGAAAAGTAAACATTACCTTAATGACAGGATTGTTTCCTAAGTCACAGGGTTTGAATCTGTGTGAAAGTTTACACAGAATCTTTAGCATTAGTTCAGCCATTTTACTTCAGTTCAGACGCCCCTTTTGATTTTCTATCCCGTATCAGTTGGAAAAACAGAAAGTACCTGCTGGTCACCAAGAAGGTAGTCCGAGAGGGGAACAGGTAAAACCAAGAAACTACTGAAACCAGAGAGTATAGTGTAAAGGAGTTGTTCAAATCTGTACATCAGTGCCATCAGCTTCCAGAGGAACCATTACTAAAATGGATTGAGAGAATGATTAATTTAGGGGCAGTGTCTTCAGTTTTGAATGCTGCAGAACGGAAGAGTATGTTTGGATTAACACAAGACCCACAACTCACTATGGAACAGTCACGAATGGGGATACAAGATCCATTTACACAGCAGGTTATCCCAGAGGAGACAGCCAGGATGGTAGACTGGATAAAATATGTGGTGAGGTTGGAAGAGGCTGCATAGGTCCAGCTCACTATTATTTCTCCCCATTGCTAACCGCTGCATTGTCTCATGATCTTGTTTTTCTCTCCCAAGTTTAAGATTAACCGATGTTCCTCCTTGGAGGGTGGAAAACAAGCGATAATTATCTAGAAAAGACAAACGGAACAAAGCAACCATCTTGGGACAAGAAAACCAGGATGTCACCAGATAACCCCCAAGAAAAAATTAACTCATCTGGGACGTGACCACCGCAATGGGGGACTAACACAAACTTCTGAGATCCATAATGCTGTCCCTATAAAAGCCTTTGGCCAATATTGAGTCGAGAAGATGGGTTTTTGGAGGAATCTATTCCCCTCTGTCTCCTATATATCGATGTATAATAAAACTCTTGCTGCTCACCTCACCTGTCTCAAAATTGGCTATTGCAGCAGGTGGCTCCAATCCACATTATTGTAGTAACAAGGTTTGTTTACCCTGAGAAGGGAGACTGCCCCTCTCTCCTTGTAAGTACCAAATGGAACACTCCGGATGAAACATCCAGTGTGCTACTTATGCTAGATTGGCTTTATGGGGATCAGGATATTCATCCACTGAGTGTGCCCCCTACAGGTTATGGTAAATATGGCAATCAAGAGG
Source organism: Trichechus manatus latirostris (assembly GCF_000243295.1). NCBI lineage: Eukaryota > Metazoa > Chordata > Mammalia > Sirenia > Trichechidae > Trichechus > Trichechus manatus. The sequence goes on from NW_004444115.1 coordinate 4,332,559, forward strand.
GCCCCTTCTGCATGGGCATCCCATATAACCTGCAAAAACCAAACAGCAGAGAAGTCTAATCAGATCTGTTGGCACAGCTTCTCCTAATGAGTCTTACAAATGCAAAAACAAGAAGGACTATTATTATGAAAATGGAGAAGGACAGAAAGGGAAAATATGACTACCTGCTCCCTTAAACTTAACTTCAAGGAGTCTCATCACTACAAATATGTAAACGGCCAGACTTTCCAGAGTCTTTTTTAAATGCTAAATCAATAACAATTAAGTACCTTGTTACCATGGAAATTTGTATTCATTATGTCCCACCCCCCAGGCTAGAGACCACCTAGTAACCTGATCCCAGTTGATCTTAGTAAAAAAATCCTTTGCCTTTGAGTCCATTCAGAATAATAGCTACCCTATAGGACAGAGTAGAACTGCCCCATAAGGTTTCCAAGGAGCGGCTGGTGGATTTGAATTGTCGACCTTTCGGTTAGCATCCAAGCTCTTAACCACTGTGCTACCAAAACAAAAAAAAACCAAATCCATTGCCGTCAAGTCAATTCCAACTCATAGTGACCCTACAGGACAGAGTAGAACTGCCCCATAGAGTTTCCAAAGAGTGCCTGCTGGATTTGAACTGCTGACATTTTGGTTAGCAGCCATAGCACTTAACCATTACACCACCAGGGTTTCCACTGCACCACCAGGACTCCCTATTTTCTGTAGGAGCCTTCATATATAGTTTAATCCTCAGTTTGAGTGTGCCAGCCTCACAATCGTTGTTATATTTGAGCCCATTGTTGCAGCCACTGTGTCAGTCCATCTCGTTGATGGTCTTCCTCTTTTTTGCTAACCCTCTACTTCAGCAAGCATGATGTCCTTCTCCAGGGATTGGTCCCTCCTAATAACATGCTCAAAATACGTGAGACAAAATCTCACCATCCTTGCTTCTAAGGAGCATTCTGGCTGTACTTCTTCCAAGACAGATTTGTTCTGGCAGTCCATGGTATATTCAATAGTCTTTGCAAACATCGTAATTCTCAGGTATCAATTCTTCTTTTGTCTTCCTTATTCATTGTCCAGCTTTCACATACATATGAGGTGACTGAAAATACCATGGCTTGGGTCAGGCACACCTTAGTCCTCAAAGTGACATCTTTGCTTTTTAACACTTTAAAGAGATCTTTTGCAGTAGATATGCCCAGTGCAATATGTCGTTTGATTTCTTGACTGTTGCTTCCGTGGACGTTGACTGGGGATCCAAGTAAAATGAAATCCTTGACAACTTCAATCTTTCATCCGTTTATCATGATGTTGCTTATTGGTCAAGTTGTGTGGATTTTTCTATGCTTTATGTTCAGGTGTAATCCATACTGAAGGCTGTAGTCTTTGATCTTCATCACTAACTGCTTCAAGTCCTCTTCACTTTCAGCAAGCAAGGTTGTGTCACTGCATATTGCAGGTTGTTAATGAGTGTTCCTCTAATCCTGATGCCCCCTTCTTCTTATCGTGTTTATACCCACATACAAAAATCAGTAGTGTTTATATACACCAGCAATGAACAATCTGAAAAGGATATTAAGAAAATTCCAATTATGATAGCATCTAAAAGAATAAAAAACTTAGGAATAAATTTAACAAAGGATATGAAAAGCTTGTATAATGAAAACTATAAAACAATGCTAAAATAAAGTACAAAAGATCTAAATAAATGGAAAAATATCCATTTTCATGGACTGAAAGACTTAATATTATAAAGGATGTCAATACTGCCAAAAGCAATCTACAGATTCAACACATCCCCCAGCAAAATTCCAAATGCCTTTTTTGCAAAAATGGAAAAGCAGACCCTCAAATAAATATGGAATTGCAAGGGACCCCAAATAGCTAAAGCAATGTTGAAAAAGAAAGACAAAGAAGAAAGACTTACATTTCCTGATTTTAAAATGTACTATAAAGCTACAGTAATCAAAACAGTGTGGTACTAGTATAAGGATAGATATATAGTCCAATGAAATAAAATTGAGAATCCCAAAATAAACACTGACATCTACAGCCAGCTGATTTTTGACAAAGGTGTTGAGTCTACTGTAACACATTAGCTATAAAACTCGAACAAATAGAGAGCAGCAAAAGAAGCCCACACATACCAGAAGAAAGGAAATAATAAAGATCAGAGCAAAATAAATGAAATAGAGAATAGAAAAACAATAGAATCAACAAAACCAAAAGTTGGTTCTTTGAAAGAATCAACAAATTGACTAACCAGGTGCCAAATTGACAAAAGAAAAACGAGAGGATGCAAATAACCCAAATAAGAAACAAAATGGGGGGGGGCATTAAAACAGACCAAACTGAAATAAAAAGGGTCATAACAGAGTATTATGAAAAACTGTACTCCAAAGATTTGAAAACCTACAGGAAATGGACAAATTTCTAAAAACGCACTACCTATCTAACACAACTAACACAAACTGAGGTAAAAAATCAGAACAGACGCATAACAAGAGAAGAGATTGAAAAGGTAATTAAAAAAAAAAAAACTTCCAGCAACAACAAAAAAAGTCCTGGCCCAGATAGCCTCTCTGGAGAATTCTATCAAACATTCACAGAAGAGCTGGCTCCAGTACTACTCAAATTATTTCAGAACATACAAAAGGAAGGGATACTTCAGAACACATTCTATGAAACCAGTATAACCCTGATACCAAAATCAGGCAAAGACACCACAAAAAGAGAAAATTACAGACCAATCTCTCTCATGAATATAGAAGCAAAAATTCTCAACATCTCAACAAAATTCTAGCCAATAGAATTCAGCATCATATCATAAAATAAACAGCTAAGTGGGATTCATACCAGGTATGCAAGGATGGTTCAACATTAGAAAATCAATCAATGTAATATACCACATAAATAAAACAAAAGAATCACATAATCATCTCAATCGAGGTAGAAAAGGCATTCAATAAAGTCCAACACCCATTCCTGATAGACTCTCAATAAAATAGGTGTAGAAGGGAAATTCCTCAACATAATAAAGGATATCTATACAAAACAAACAGCCAACATCATTCTTAATGGAGAGAAACTGAAAGCTTTCCCCCTGAGAACAGGAACAACACAAGGATGCCCTTTATCACCACTCCTATTTAACATTGTGCTGGAAGTCTAGTTAGAGCAATAAGGCAAGAAAAAGAAATAAAGAGCATCCAAATTGGTAAGGAAGAAGTAAAACTATCCTTATTTGCAAATGATATGATACTATGCATAAAGAACCCAAAAGATTCCATGAGAAAACTACTGGACTAATAGAAGGATTCAGCAGAATACCAGGATACAAGATAAACATACAAAAATCAATTGGATTCCTATACACCAATAAAGAGAATGATGAAAAGGAAATCAGGAAAACAATACAATTTTCAATAGCCCCTGAAAAAATAAAATACTTACGAATAAATCCAACCAGGGATATAAAAGACCTATCTAAAGAAAACTATAAAATACTACTGCAAAAAAACAAAAGAGACCTACATAAATGGAAAAACTAACATGCTCATGGATAGGTAGACTCAACATTGTGAAAATGTCAATTCTACCCAAAGCAATCTACAAATACAATGCAATCCCAATCCAAATACAAACAGCATTCTGTAATGAGAAGTAAAAACTAATAATTAACTTTATATGGAAAAAAAAGAGACCCCAGGTAAATAAAACACTATTGAAAAAAGGCATTTCTTAAACTTAGAACCTACTATACAGCTACGGTAGTCAAAACAGCCTGGTACATGTACAATGACAGATACATTGACAAAGGCAACAGAATAGAGAACCCAGATATAAATCCATCCACCTAGAGTCACCTAATCTTTGACAAAGCCCCAAAGTCCATTAAATGGGGGAAAAGACAGGCAAAACTGGATGTCCATCTGTAAGAAAATGAAACAGGATCCATACCTCACACCATACACAAAAACTAATTCAAAATGGATCAACGACCTAAATATAAACTTCCGGGCAACATGGCACTATAGACAGAAGCACCATGCTGTCCCTCCACAGGAAAGACCCAAAAAACTAAGTCAAACAGAGACAAATGTCAGTCCTGGAACCCTAAGCATTAAACGAAGAGATAAAGAACTCAGTCAAGCACTGAATAGAATAAGAAACTGACAGAGAACAGAGAGTGAGGAGAGTTACAAGCAGAGGTCCCTATCAGCTAACTTGGCATGGTTTTGCCAACTTGGACTCCTGTCAGAGATCAGCAAACAAGTAGTACAAGAAAGCAGCTTCACAGAGCTCCCAGCAGGAGACAGAATAACTGGTAATCAGCAATATATGCTTTCCCACCCACTACCCTTCTTTACCCCCACTCTGCCTCCTCTGCTTCCTGTGGCCACAGTTTTTGGCCGAGAGGCACCGGCTTCAGCCCTGTGACACTTGGCTTCCGCCTACCCACACTGGCCAGCTCCCCGAGTGCTATTTGTTGGCTGCTGGTGTTGTTCTTTTCTATTTCTTTGGTTTCCTCCAAACCGCTCACCACCTCCTCATCCTTTCTTTCAAATACCTGGCTCTGTGTGCCATCCTGGCTTCTTCTTGAGAGACTGTGAAAGGCTGCTCGACTGTGGAACTGCTTCCTGACCCACACCGCCATGGTAGTGGGTTTCCCGGGGCTTTTTTGTTTTGTTCCATTTTGTTTTGTTTGTTAGTTTGTTTTCTTTCCCTTTTCTTGGCTTGGGAGTCCTTCTAGCCGGGCTGTACTTGCAGCTTGGGAGGTACTTCCCCAGTCTGTGCAGCTGTGCAGTGAGATCCCTGGGAGAATTTCTTTTTTTGTTTTTGTTTTATTTTCTCTTTTTTCTTATTTGTATTTCTTCATTTCCCAGGTTCTCATCGCTATATACTTACCTTCTCTTCTTGTCTCCTGAATACCTGTAATGTGTGACACCTCTACCCCTTCTAGGCAGGCTGTACTTCGCAGCCTGGGAGCCACTTCTCTAGTCTTTGCAGTCGAACCAGTGGGATCCCTGGTGGCTTTTCTTTTATTTCTTTTTCTAATTTTTATTTATTTTTTTCTTTTACCCTTTTCCTTTTTTTTTTCTTTTTGCTTTTATCCATTTCTCAGTCTCTCACCTCTCCACTCCAACGGCAAGCTCTCTGTCTTACTCATCTAGTGCTGCTCTAACAGAAATAACACAAGTAGATGGTTTTAACAAAGAGAAGTTTATTTGTTCACAGTCCAGTAGGCTACAAGTCCAAATTCAGGGTGTCAGCTCCAGGGGAACACTTTCTCTGTCAGCTCTGCAGGAAGGTCCATGTCATCAATCTTCCCTTGGTCTGGGAGCTTCTCTTCACAGGAACCTCAGGTCCAAAGGACGTGCTCTGCTCACGGCACTGCTTTATTGGTGGTATGAGGTTCCCATGTGTCTCTGCTCTCTTCTTTCTTTTATATCTCAAAAGAGATTGCATTAAGACACTATCTAATCTTGTCAAACTTATCAGTATAACCTCATCACAGTGATAGAATTTATAGCACATAAGGAGATCACATACAATCTCCTCATAGTGATAGAGTTTACAACACATAAAGAAATCACATCAGATTACACAATCATACAATACTGGAATCATGGCCCAGCCAAGCTGACAGATATTTTTGGGGGACACAATTCAATCCATGACACTCCCTTAGAAATCTTTTTTTAAAATTTGTTTGTTTCTTTTTGGCTCCTGTTTCTCTCTCCTGTCTCTCCTCTTTCCCATACCCGTCTTAGCTCCACACATCACAATCTCCCCTCTCCTTCCTGCTGACCTGCACTGTGCACTGAACATCACATCCCCAGGTAGCACAGGCAAGGCCTACCAGAATGTGCCCTGCACTGATTCCTGGCTTGCCCTGTCAGCCCTAGTAAATACCAAAAACAACCCATCCATGCAACTCCCCTTCAGCTGGACCTGCCCTGCTGCATCGTAGCTGAGTGACTAATCTGCCTTTTGGGCAAGGAGGTGAAAAGTATCGTGCCCACAGATGAGCAAACAACAAAGAATGCACGGCCCACCTGCTCAGACATACCCAAATAAAATGAAAAAGCACAGCGAAAGAAACAAATCTACAATCAGTAAACGAGTAAAATAACTACTGAATGTCCCGAAGACAGCAGAAAATATCAAAACATAGAGAAAAACAGGACAGGATGCTTCCAGTAGGCATCCAAAATAAAACACCAGATGAATTCCTAGTAGAAGAAAGACACTAAAACTGCCTGATAGGGAATTAAAATCTCTAATATTCAGAGCTATCCAAGAGTTGAAGCAAAAAGCAGATAAAAATGAGGAAAAAAATAGAAAATTCATGGAAACCGCAGATAATTCATGGAAAATGCAGATCAAAAAAAATGGAAGAATCCAGGGAAATAATACAGGAAAAACTGTCAAAACAAATGCACAACTAGAAATCATACAAAAACAACAATTAGAAATCCAAAAGATACACGGCAAGATTTCAGAAATGGACAATGCCATAGACGAGCTGAGGAGCAGGTGTGAAACGATGGGAGATGGGATCAGCGGAATTGAAGACAAATACTTGGATACAACTCTGAGAAAAAATCAGAAAAAAGAATGAAGAAAAATGAAGAAACCCTGAGAATTATGTGACATACAATCAAAAGCAAAAATATGCAAGTGATCAGAGTTTCAGTACAGTGGGAGAAAACAGAAAACACAGACAGGATCACTGAAGAACTGCTGTGGAAATCTTCCTCAATACCACAAAAGATGAAAAGCTGAACATCTAAAAAGCTCAACAAATCTCATATAGCATAGACCTCCAAAAGAAAATCACCAAGGCATATCATAATCACACTCCCTAAAACCAAAAAAAAAGAAAAAATCCTGACAACAGCTCAAGAAAAAATGAAAAGTCACATACAGAGGAGAAATGATAAGACTAAGCTTGGATTATTTGGCAGAAACCATGCAGGCAAGAAGGAAATGGGACGACATATATAAAACCTTGAAAGACAAAAAATTGCCAGCTGAGAATAATATACCCTACAAAACTATCTTTCAAATCTGATGTTGAAATTAGCACATTTCCAGATAAACAGAAATTAAGGGACTACATAAAACCCAAACCAAATTTACGAGAATTATTAAAGGGAGTCCTTTGATCTGAGAAAAAACACATAAGACCACAGGCTGAATCTAGAATGCAAGAACGTACCAGCCAGATACCAACCTAGGAAGTGAACAATAAAGGACTACAAAAAATCAAAAGAACTACAACAGGGAAACAGAGAGATTAATCTGTAAATGTTAACAACATCAGAACAGTAAAAGAGGGACTAAAAGCTGTAGATATATAACCTTCTAATGGAGAGGAAGGCAAGGTGATACCAAGCAATAATAGACTGGTTCAAACCTAAGAAGATAAGGGTACATTTCATTGTAACCACAAAGAAAGTTAACAAACTTACGCAT
>NW_004444115.1:4341154-4346224 GCF_000243295.1 Trichechus manatus latirostris
AAAAAAAAGCCCATAGCCACCAGAAGAAAGGAAATAACAAAATATCAGAGAAGAAATCAATGAAATAGAGACAAGAAAAACAATAGAAAGAATCAACAAAACCAAAAGTTGGTTCTTTGAAAGGATAAACAAAATTGACAAACCACTGGCCAAACTGACAAAAGAAAAACAGGAGATGACGCAAATAAACCAAACAGAAATGAAATGGGGGACATTATAACAGACTCAACTGAAATAAAAAGGATCATAACAGAGTATTATAAAAAACTATACTCCAAAAATTTGAAAACTTAGAGGAAATGGATAAATTTCTAGAAAAACACTAACTACCCAAACTGACACTAAGTGATGTTGAAAATCTGAACAGCCCTATAACAAGAGGAGAGATTGAAAAGGTAATAAAAAAAAAAAAAAGTGCAACAGAAAAAAGTCCTGGCCCAGATAGCTTCACTGGAAAATTCTACCAAACATTCAGAGAAGAGTTTACACCAGTACTACTCAAACTATTTTAGAACATAGAAAAGGAAACGAAACTTCCAAACTCATTCTACGAAGCCAGGATAACCCTGATACCAAAATCATGCAAAGACAGCACAAGAAAAGAAAATTACAGATCAATATCTCTCATGAATATAGATGCAAAAATTCTCAACAAAATTCTAGCCAATAGAATTCAGCATCATATCAAAAAAATGATACAACACGACCAAGTAGGATTCATACCAGGTATGCAAGGAGGGTTCAACATTAGAAAATCAACCAATGTAATCCACCACATAAATAAAAATAAAGAAAAGAATCACACAATCATCTTAATTGACACAGAAAAAGGCATTTGACAAAGTCCAACATCCTTTCCTAATAAAACTTTCAATAAAATAGGTATAGAAGGGAAATTTCTCAGTATAATAAAGGGCATCCATGCAAAACCAATGGCCAACATCGTTCTTAATGGAGAGAGGCTGAAAACATTCTCCTTGAGAACAGGAACAAGACATGGATGCCCTTTATCTCCACTCCTATTTAACATTATGCTGGATGTCCTAGCTAGAGCAATAAAGCAAGAAAAATAAATAAAATGCATCCAAATATGGTAATGAAGAATTTAAGCTGTCCCTATTTGCAGATGATATGATACTGTACATAGAAAACTCAAAAGACTCCATGACAAAACTACTGGAAATGACAGAAAGATTCAGCAAAATAGCAGGATACAAGATAGACATACAAAAATCAATTGGATTCCTATACACCAATAAAGAAAATGATGAAAAAGAAATCAGGAAAACAGTATCATTTACAAAAGCCCCTAAAAAAAAAAAACAAAAAAAAACTTAGGAGTAAATCTAACCATGGATGTAAAAGACCTATACAAATAAAACTACAAAACACTACTGCAAGAAACCAAAAGACATCTACATAAATGGAAAAATATATCATGCTCATGGATAAGTAGATTCAACATGGTGAAAATGACAATTGTACCCAAAGCAATTGACAAATACAATGCAATCATGATCCAAATACCAAACATATTCTTTAAAGAGATGGAAAAACTAATCATTAACTTTATATAGAATAGGAAGAAGCCCCGGAGAAGTAAAGCACTATTGAAGAATAAGAATAAAGTAGGAGGACTCACACTACCTGACCTCAAAACCTACTATACTGCTACAGTAGTCAAAACAGCCTGGTACTGGTACAATGACAGATACAATGACCAATGGAACAGAATTGAGAACCCAGATATAAATCCATCCACCTAAGGTCACCTGATCTTCAACAAAGGCCCAAAGTCCATCAAATGGGGAAAAGACAGTCTTTTCAACAAATGGTGCTGGCAAAATGGGATGTCCATCTGCAAAAAAATGAAACAGGATCCATACCTCACACCATATACAAAAACTAATTCAAAATGGATCAAAGACCTAAATATAAAGCCAAAAACTACAAAGTTGATAGAAGAAAAAATAGGATCAACACTAGAGTTCCTAATACACGGCGTTAACAGGATACAAACCATAACCAAAAACACACCAACTCCAGAAGATAAGGTAGATAATTGGGATCTTCTAAAAATTAAACACTTATGCTCATCAAAAGACTTCACCAAAAGAGTAAAAAGAGAACCTACAGACTGGGAAAAAATTTTTGGATATTACAAGTCAGACAAAGGTCTAATCTCTCAAATCTACAAGAAATCCAACACTTCTACAACAAAAAGACAAAAGTCCAATTAAAAAATGGCCAAAGGAGTTCCGGGCAACATAGCGCTATAGTCAGAAGCACCAAGCCATTCCTCTGCAGCAAGGATCAGAAAAACTAAGTCAAACAGAGTCACATGTCAATCCTGAAACCCTTAGCATCAAATGAAGAGAGAAAGAACTCAGCCAAGCACCAAATGGAATAAGAAACCAACCGAGAACAGAGAGCTAGGAGAGATACATGCAGAGGTCCCCTATCAGCTACTGCAGCACGGATCCACCATCTTGGACTCCTATCAGAGATCAGCTAACAGGGAGTATGAGAAAGCAGCTTCGTGGAGCCTCTAGCAGGAGACAGGATGACCAATAACCAGTGATATTGGCTTTCCCACCCCCCATCCTTCTTCACCCGCACTTAGCCACCTCTGCTTCCTGCAGCCACTGTCTCTTTGCCAGGAAGCACCAGCTTCACCCAGCATCACTTGGATTCCACCCGCCCGCACTCGACGGCTCCCCGAGTGCCTTTTGTTGGTTGATGGTGTTGCTTTTTTCTGCTTCTTTAGATTTCTTCCTTAACTCTCACCATCACCACCCCCCACCTTTCTCTCAAATATGTGGCTCTGTGCACCATCTTTGCTTCTTCCTGAAAGGCTGTGACATACCACTCGACTGCCTCCTGGCCTGTGCTGCCACGCTGGTGGGATCCCTAGGGCTTTTTTGTTTGTTTCCTCTGATTTGCTCTGTTTTGATTTGTTTGTTTTCTTTTCTTGGCTTGGGAGCCCTTTCTAGTCCGGCAGTACCACGTGGCTTGGAAGCTACTCCCTTACTCTGCACAGATGTACAGGGACATCCCTGGAGGCATTTCATTTCTTTTTTTTTTTTTGGTTTTTGGTGTTTTTTTTTGTTTGTTTGTTTGTTTCTTTCTTTTGTTTTCTTCTCTCTTTTACTCCCTTTTTGTCTTTCTTCATTTCCAGTTTCTTGATTTATTCACTTTTTTCTTTTCCCCTTTTTCTTTTTTTTCATTTTGTTTTTCCCCTTTTCTCAGTCTCTCATCTCTCCACTACAATAGCAAGCTCCTGTAGCTCTTTTGTTTGTTTGCTTTTGGCTCGTGTTCCTCTCTACTTTTCTCCATACCCATCTTAGCTCCACACATCACAATCTACCCCCTCCTTCCTGCCTACTTGCACTGTGTGCTGAACATCAAACTCCCAAGCAGCACAGGCATGGCCTACTGGAACCTGCCCTGCACTGATTCCCAGTCCGCACAGTCAGCCCTGGTATGTGCCACAAACAACCCATCCCAGCAACTCCCCTTCACCTGGACCTGCCCTGCTGTACCATACCTGAGTGACTGACCCTGCACATTGGAGAAGGAGGTGAAAAGTATCATGCCCACAGACGAGAAAACAACAAAGAATTCGCAGCCCGCCTGCTCAGACATAACCAAATAAAACAAAAAAGCAGGACAAAACAAACAAATCTACAATCAATAAACGAGGAAAATAACCACTGAATGCCCCGAAGACAGCAGACTATATCAAAACATTTACAAAAACAGCACGGGACAGGTTCCAGTAGGCATCCAAAATAAAACACCAGATGACTTTCCAGTAGAAGAAAAGGCATTAGACATAACTGATAGGAAATTCAAAACCCTAATATTCAGAATTATCCATGAGTTGAAGCAAAAAGCAGGCAAAAATGAGGAAAAAATAGACAAATTCATGGAAAAGGTAGACAAATTCATGGAAAATACAGACAAAAAAATGGGAAAATTCAAGAAAATACAGAAACAAAATGCCAAAATAAATTCACAACTAGAAATCATACAAAAACAACAATTAGAAATCCAAAAGATAAACAAGATATCAGAAATGGACAGTGTCATAGAAGGGTTGAGGAGCAGGCTTGAAACGATGGAAGATAAGATCAGCGAAATTGAAGAAAAACACTTGGATACAACTCTGTTTGAGGAAAAATCAGAAAAAAGAACAAAGAAAAATGAAGAAACCCTGAGAATTATGTGGGGTACAATCAAAAGCAAAAATCTGCGATTGATCAGAGTTCTAGAACAGGGGGAGAAAACAGAAAACACAGAGAGGATCATTGAAGAACTGCTGACAGAAAACTTCCCCAATATCATGAAAGATGAAAAATTGGCCATCCAAGAAGCACAATAAATCCCATATAAGATAAAGAAAATCACCATTGCATAGCATAATAACACTTGCTAAAACAAAAGACAAACAAAGAATCCTTGAAGCAGCTTGAGAAAAACAAAAAGTAACATACAGAGGAGAAACAATAAGACTAAGCTCAGATTATTCAGCAGAAACCATGCAGGCAAGAAGGAAATGGGAAGACATATATAAAACCTTGAAAGAAAAAAATTGCTAGCCAAGAATAATATATCCTGCAAACTCTAGTCCGAATATGATGGTGAATTTCGGTCATTTCCTGATAAACAGAAATTAAGGGACTATATAAAAACCAAATCAAACTTACAAGACTTATTAAAGGGAGTCCTTTGGTCTGAGAACAAACAACATCAGACCACAGATTGAATATAGGACACAGGATTGTACTAGCCAGATACCAACCTAGGAAAGTGAACTCTTAAGGACTAGTCAAAAACAAAAGAATTACAACAGGGAACCAGAGAAGTTAATCTGTAAATGACAACAGCATCAGAAATATAAAAGAGTGAATAAATGATGTAGGTATAGAACCTTCTAATGGAAAGGAAGGCAAGGCGATACAAAGTAATAACAGACTGGTTGAAATCTAGGAAGATAAGGGTAAATTTCAAGGTAACCACAAAGAAAGTTAACAAACATACTCATCAAAATAAAGAAGAAAAACATAA
>NW_004444115.1:4347780-4396811 GCF_000243295.1 Trichechus manatus latirostris
ACAGCATGTGTGTTACTGTTACATGAGAAACTATCTGTTCTGTAAGCCTTCACCTGAAGTACAATAAAATATTAAAAAAAATAAAAATAAATAACGATCTTGGATCCCAGGACATCAAATGGAGAGTTGAAGAAATAGGCTGAACACCAACTGGAAGGAGAGACAGGATGAGAGCAGTAGGAAAACAGAGATTTGTGGATTGACTGCGCCCTGTCAGCAGGCACAGCGCAGTGTGGCAATTTTGGGATGGCATCAAGCAACGACTGGAGGTGAGGAACCTAGGGAAGCAACCTCAAGGAGAACACAGCTGGTGACAGAGATTCTGTGTAAACAACCTTAGAAAGAAATAACTAGGTTGACAGGACCCATCCTGGGGCAGGGCACCCCTGAGATGTTAAAGCATGGGAGTGGAGTAGTTTGAAGCTAGAAAACCACAGGGAAGTGCTTCTAGAGCAAAGGGAGGCAGATGGAATCCTCGGAGCCTTAAGGTAGGCAACAGAATAGACAGAGAGTGCATACTTGTGGAGGAGCAAAGGGGAGATACAAAAGGCGAGGTACCCTATGCCAATTTGTAAAGAAGGAAGGGAGCTAGGAATTAGTGGTGGTGCCTGGCCATTTAGATGGGAAAAGCCCAGCAAAAAGTCAACCTGCAGAGTATTAACTAGAAGCCACACCCCCTAGAACAGCTTCTGTGCAAACCATCATCTCCTTTTATCCCTGCAGGCTTCACTTCACTCCCCTCCCTTCCCAGAGGCGCCTGCCATCTGCACTTAAGGGCACAAGTCTCACTCTGCCCCCCTCCCTTCCCTGAGACACAGACCGGAAAAAAAAAAGTTGCTGTAGAGTCATTTCTGACTCACAGCAACCTTATAGGACAGAGTAGAACAGCCCCATAGGGTTTCCAAGGAGTGGCTGGTAGCTTTGAACTGCTGACCTTTTGGTTAGCAGCGGAGCTCTTAACCACTCCACCCTCTCCCTTCCCTGAGATGCAGGCAGACTGCACTAACTCCCACAAGCCTCATTCTGCCCCACACCCCTCCCTGAGGTACAGTTAATCGGTGCAAACCTGGGCTCTACTTCACCCTTCCCCCCATCCTGGACTGCAGGCCTCCACCCCCCCTCACGCCCTCCCACAGACCCCTACCAGCCCAGCCAGATTCTGTACACCGCCCTGCCAATTCCTCTCTGGCTGAGCAGGACTCCGTGTCCCTCTGGCTCCCCCAGACCAAACAAGTCTCCACACCCTCCCCTGGCCACGCTCCTGCCACTCCCCCACCCCCTCACAGAACAGGACACCGTGTCTTGCCCTGTCAACTCCTCCCAGGCCACAAGGGTCTCCAAACCTTATCTTGCCCACCCCTTCCTGTGACCCAACCTTCTTTTCAGAGGTCACACTAACTGCTCATGCCAGCACAGAGGGAGTGCATTATTCTTCAAAGGCAGTGAAAGGATCCTGACCACCTGACACCTTGCATGTCACATCTGGGAAAGGATCTTTTCTCACAGCACCATACAATCCTCTAAGAGAATTCATACACGCCTAATGACATAGGTCTCCATGTGTGTGTGACCCCCTATACCCGCCAGTGAGAAGAAACCATACCCAGCCAAGTGACAGTACTAAACTTATGTTGTTGTTATTGTGTGCCATTGAGTCAATTCCGACTCATAGTAACCCTATAGGACAGAGTAGAACTGCCCCATAGGGTTTCCAAGGAGTGGGGAGTGGCTGGTGGATTTGAACTGCTGACCTTTTGGTTGGCAGCCTAAGCTCTTAACCCATTTGCCACCAGGGCTTCACTAAACCCATACATAGACCAATATCACAAAATAACAATTGAAACAATACAAGCGAAAGGAACGAATCCAAAGAAAAAGGGTAGAATCTAAGTTCCTGATAAAACAAAAAATGAAGACAATCAATCATATGATAAAAAATAGAGATATAAATAAATAAAACCCTAGCACCTCAAAGACAGCAGTCAATTAGAAATCATATGAAGAGACAGGAAAAGATGGATCAAGAAAACAAACAAAATAAAAGGATAGAGAAGATCTATGAGGAAGAACAGATAATATAACTACCTACAAAGAATTCAAAAAGGTAGAACAGTAAAACCTGTGAAAGCCTGAACCTATGTAAGACAGAAACCTGACAGAGAAAGCAAACTCAAATATTTTCTACAAAAAGGAGCAATAGAAAAGTGGTAGGACTGCACCCTGTCAAAGGCAGACAACTTATGAGACTCAGAAAAACAACGCAGTCCCATCGAGGTCTGGTTCTCACAGGTTTCACTGTATTAAGTCTCCTCAAACAAATCAAGGAAAACATAGAAAAACGACTAAAAGAATTCAGGAAAGTAATACAAGAACAAAATGACAAATAAACAAATATAGTCCTTAGAAAAATAAGACCTAGAAATTCAAAAACTATGCAAACAAGAAGGCAATGGGATGACGTATATAAAAGCCTGAAAGAAAAGAAAATGTCAAACAAGAATAACATATCCCACAAAACTCTCTCTTAAATACGATGACAAAATGGGGACATTTCCAGATAAACAGAAACTAAGGGAATTATTAAAAAAAAAAAAAAACAGACTTATAAGCAATATTAAAGGGAGTCAAGTTAGACAACCAACAACATTAGACTACAACCTGAGTCTAGGACACAGGACAGTATCAGCCAGATACCAACCTAGATAAAGAACTCTCGATTATAAAACAAAGATAAGACATAAAACAGGGAAACAGACATCAATCTGTAAATGATGACAACGTCAAAATGGTAAAAGGGGGAATAAACAGTGCAGGTATAGAACTTTCAAATGGAGAGGAAGTTAAGGTGATATCAAGTAACAAAAGACTGGTTCAAATTTAGGAAGATAAGGGTAAGTTTCAAAGTAACCACAAAGAAAGTTAACAAACCAACTAATCAAAATAAAAAAGAAGAAAAATGAAGACTCAGTAAACACAAAATCTATAATAATGAAAGAAATGAAAAGAAAATTCACAAACAAAAGGAACTTATCACAGGAAAGTTAGAGGAACAAAGAAAATATCAGCACCACAAGAAAAGCACAACAATATAGCAGCAATAAATTCATACCTACGAATAATCACACTGAATGTAAATGCTTAAATACACCCGTAAAGAGACAGAGGGGGGCATAATGGATAAAGAAACAGGATCCACCAATATGCTGTCTACAAGAGTCAAACCTTAGACACGACATAAAAATATTAAACATCAAAGGATGGAAAAAATATATCAAGCAAACAGTAACCAAAAAATGGCAGAGTGGCAATACTAATCTCAGATACAATAGAATTTAAGTCAAAATCCACTGTAAAAGACAAGGAAGGACACTATATAACAAATAAATGGACACTCCACCAAGAAAACATAACTTTAACAAAAACCTACTCACTCAACAACAGGACTCCAAAATACATAAAACAAACTCTAACGGCACTGGAAAGAGAAATTTACAGTTTCACAATAATAGTAGGGGAACGCAACACACCACTCTCGGTAAAGGACAAAACATCTATAAAAAAACTCAGTAAAGATACAGAAGATCTAAAGGCTAAAATCAACCAACTTCACCTCATAAACATACAGAACACTCCACCCAACAGCCACAAAATACATATTTTTTTCCAATGCATATGGGACATTCTTCAGAACAGGTCATAGTTCAGTACACTAAACAACCATTAATCAAATCGAAAACTTTCAGATAATACATAGCATTGTCTCTGGTCACAAATCTATAAAACTAGAAACCAATAACAGGAAGATTAGGGGAAAAAATTACCTGCAAACTGAATAAAACCTTGCTTGAAAACAACTGGGTAATAGAAGAAATCAAAGAGTGAATTAAAAAATTCCTAGAATCAGAAGCCTAGGAGACAGTGAGTTGAAGACAATGGCGAGGGAATAATTTGGAAAAGGATAGTGAGAATAGCAACACAACTGGAAGAATGTAATTGATGTCACTGAATTGTACATGTAGAAATTTTTGAAATGGTGTATCTTTGGCTATGTATATTTTCACCAAAAAAAAAAAAAAAGGCCCTCCAAGGTGGAGAAGGGAGAGTGTTGACATGTCATGGGGTTGTTAACCAATGTCATAAAACAATAGGTGTACTGACTGTTTAATGAGAAACTATTTGTTCTGTAAACCTTCACCTAAAGTACAATAAAAAAAGTTAAAATTCCTAGAATCAAATGAGAATGAAAGCACATCATACCAAAACCTTTGGGACACAGCAAAGGCAGTACTCAGAAGACAATTTATACCAAAAACCACACACATCAAAAAAGAAGAATGAGGCAAAATAAAACTTTTAGCCCTAAAATCGAACAAATAGAAAGGGAACAACAAAAGAAGCCCACAGGCTCCAAAAGAAAGGAAATAATATAGATTAGAGCAGAAATAAATAAAATAGAGAGCACAAAAACAATAGAAAGTATCAAGACCAAAAGATGGTTTTTTTTGGATCAACAAAATTTACAAACCATTGGTCAAACCGACAAAAGAAAAGCAAGAAAGGAAGCAAATAACGCAAATAAGAAATAAGATGGGGGAAATTACAACAGATCCAAGTGAAATAAAAAGGATCATAACAGAATACTATACTATGAAAAATTGTACTCCAACTAATTTGAGAACTTGGAGGAATAAGACAAATTTCTAGAAACACATTACCTACCTAAACACAAACTGAGATAGAAAATCTGATCAGACCCATAACAAGAGAAGAACGTGAAGAGGTAATAACAAAAACCTCCAAATAAACAAACAAAAAAAAAGCCCTGGCCTGGACAAATTAACTGAAGAATTCTACCACAAACTTAGAGAAGGGTATACATCAATACTACTCAAATTATTGCAGGGCATGGAAAAGGAAGAAATTTTACCAAATTAATTCTATGAAACCAGCATGATCCTGAGGCCAAAGCCAGGCAAAGCCAACACACAGAAAGAAAATTACAGACAAATATCTCTCGTGAATATAGATGCAAAAACTCTTAACAAAATTCTAGGCAACATAATTCAGCATTACATCAAAAAAATATAATTCACCACGACCAAATGGGATTCATAACAGGCATGCGAGGATAGTTCCACACTAGAAAATCAATCAACATAATCCACCACAATGCTTCTGCCAAAAATACCATCCTTGGACTTACAGAATGCATTATCCACTGTCATGGTATCCCACACAGCACTACCTCAAAACAAGGAACTTGCTTCACAGCAAATGAAGTGTGGCAGTGGGCCCATGCTCATGGAATTCACTGGTCTTACCATTTTCCCCATCATCCTGAAGCAGCTGGCTTGATAGAACAATGTAATGGCCTTCTAAAGACACAATTATGGTGCCAACTAGGTGGCAATATCTTGCAGGGTTGGGGCAATGTCCAGGAGGCTGTATATGCTCTAAACCAGGGTCCAATATATGGTGCTTTTTCTCCCATAGCCAGGATTCATGGGTCCAGGAATCAAGAGGTGGAAATAGGAGTGGCACCACACACTACTACCCCTAGTGACCCACTGACAAGATTATTTGCTTCCTGTCCCTGTGACCTTATGCTCTGCAGGTCTAGAGGTCTTAATTCCAAAGGGAAGAATGCTTCTATGTGGAGACACATTACTGATTCCATTGAACTGGAAGAATGCCACCTGGTCACTTTGGGCTCCATATGACTCTGGATAAACAGGCAAAGAAGGAAATTACTATACTGGCTGGTGTGATTGACCCTGATTACCAAGAGGAAACTGCGTTGATATTACATAATGGAGGTAAAGGACACTATGTCTGCAATGCAGGAGATCCCTTAGGGGGGTCTCTTAGTACTACCATGTCCTGTGATTAAAGTCAATGGAAAACTACAGCAACCCAATTCTGACATGACTACTAATTTCCAGACTTCAGGAACAAAGGTTTGGGACATCCCACCAGGCAAAGAACCATGACCAGCTGAGGTGCTTGCTGAGGGCAAAGGGAATATGGAACGGGTGTTGGAAGAAAATAGTTGTAAATACCAGTTGCAACAATGTGGCCAGATACAGAAACAAGGACTGTAATTGTTATGAGTATTTCTGCTTTGTATGTGTGCATCAAATATTTTTGTTTTCTTCACTTATAAAATATAAGGTGTAAACGGCTAGTGCATTTTCGGTTATATGTGTGTGTTTTTATGTTAGGTGCAAGTATGACTGAATAATTGTCTTTATTCAGAGATTATGTATGGTTTAAGGAGATGTGTACATGTGCCAAGTTGAAAAGGGGTAGACTGGGATGGTTAAGATTGTGTGTCAACTTGGCTGGGCCATGATTCTCAGTGTTTATCTGTGATCACTCCACGATGGGATCTACTATAAGTAGCCAGTCAGTTGAAAGGGAGTTTCCTTAGGCGTGTGGCCTGCAACCAAATATAAGCATACATTCTGGCTTTTTGCTCCCTCTGGATCCTACAGCTGGCTCCTGTTCATCTGACCTCCAGTTCTTGGGACCTGAGATAGCAGCTTACCTGCTGAACTTAGGATTTGTCAATCTTCACAGCCTGTGAGCAAGAGCCCTGCTCTCCAACCTGCCAATCTTGGGTTTGCCAGCCCCTGCAGCTACGTGAATCAGAAGAAGTCTTGCAGTCTTGCTTGCTGATCTTGGGATTCATCAATCCTCACAGCCTGTGAGCTAGAGCTCTGCTCTCTGACCTGCCAACCTTGGGTTTACCAGCCCCTGCAGTTACATGAATCAGGAGAAGCCTCTATCCTAGTCCACCGACTTGGGATATTCCAGCCTCTATAACCGCGTGAGCTGTTTCCTTGATATAAATCTCTTGCTATATATATATTTATGTGCTTTACTGGTTTTGCTTCTCTAGAGAACACAACTTAAGACATAGACCAATGGAACAGAATACAGAACCAGGAGTAAATCCATCCATCTTTGGTCAGTTGATTTTTGACAAAGGACCAAAGTCCATTAAATGGGGGAAAAGACAGTCTTTTTAATAAATGGTGCTGGAAAACTAGATGTCCATCTTTGAAAAAATGAAACAGGACCCGTACTTAAAACCATACACAAAAACTAACTCAAAGACCTAGGTATAAAACTGAAAACTATAAGGCTCATGGAAGAAAAAATAGGGACTGTCTTAGGCTGGGTTCTTTAGAGAAGCAAAACCAGTGAAGTGTCTAGAGAGAAAGAGAGAGAGAGAGCAAGAGATTTATATAAAAAAAATGGCTCAAGCAGTTGCAGAGACTGGAAAGTCCCAAGTCCATGGTTCAGGCTGGAAGCTTCTTCCGACTCACTTACCTTCAGGGGCTGGTGAACCCAAGATCCAGACCACAGAGACTGACAAATCCCAAGATCAGCAGGCAAGCTGCTAGCTCAGTTTCCAAGAAGCGGATGTCAGATGAAAAGGAACCAGCTGCAGGATACAAAGAGAGCAAAAGCTAACGAGCCTTGCCAGAAATTCTGCCTATATGGAATGCAGGCAACACCCCTAAGGAAACTCCATTTCGACTGACTGGCTACTAACAGTAGATCCCATCATGAAGGTGATCACATTATATCAGATCTCATCATGGAAGTGATTACATCATCTTATGACTGCCATCATAACTGCCAAACCACTGAAAATCATGACCCAGCCAAGCTGACACACAACCTTAAGAATCACAGTCCACCCCTTGTCAACTTGGCACCTGTACACATCTCCTTAAACTATACATAATCTCTTAATAAAGACAACTATAAAGTCATACTTGTACCTAACATGATACAACTAATATGCATACAACCAAAAATGCACTAGCCCCGTTTACACAGTACATTTTATAAGTGAAGAAAACAAAAATATTTGATGCACACATACAAGAAATACTCATAACAATTACAGTCCTTATTTCTGCATCTGGCCACATGGTTGCAGCTGGTATTTAGAACTACTTTCTTCCACCAACAATTCCGCATTCCTTTGCCCTCAGCTGGTCGTGATTCTTTGCCTGGTGGGATGACCCAAACCTTCATTCCTGAAGGGTCTGGACCATTAGTAGTCATGTCAGAATAGGGTTGCTGTAGTTTTCCATTGACTTTAATTACAGGGCACGGCAGTACTAAAAGAAGCCCTAAGGAATCTCCTGCATTCCAGTCACACTCTTCTTTACCTTCATTATGTAATCTCAATGCAATTTCCTCTTGATAATCAGGACCAGTCACACCAGCCAATACAGTTAACTCCCTTCTTTGTCTTTATTGATCCAGAGGAATAAGGAGCCCAAAGTGGCCAGGTGGCATTCTTAACTTCCAGTTCAATGGATCAGTGATGTGCCTCCAGGTGGGAGCATTCCTCCCTAGTCTTATTTATCTAGTGCTGCTATAACAGAAATACCACAAGTGGATGGCTTTAATAAAGAGAAATTTATTCTCTCACAGTCTAGGAGGCTAAAAGTTCAAGTTCAGTGTGCCAGCTCCAGGCTCGTGTCAGCTCTTGGGGAAAGTCCTTGTCATCAATCTGCCCAGGTTGAGGAGATTCTCACTGCAGGGACCCCAGGTCCAAAGGAGGTACTATTCTCCTGGCTCTCGTCTCTCGGTGTTATGAGGTCCCCATGTCTCTCTACTCACTTCTCTCTTGTATATCTCAAAAGAGATTGGCTTAAGACACAACCTAATCTTGTAGATTGAGTCCTGCCTCATTAACATACAGCCTCTAATCCTGTCTCAATAACATCATAGAGGTAGGATTTACAACACATAAGATAATCACATCACATGACAAAATGGGGGACAATCACACAATACTGGGAATCATGGGCTAGGGAATTTGACATATATTTTTGGGGACACAATTCAATCCATGACAGAAACTAAGACCTACAGACTCACAGAGCATAGGGTTGTGGGGACAGGAGGCAAAAATTTTGTGAGTGGGTCACTTGGGGTAATAGTGGTGGCACTCCCATTTCCACGCCTTGATTCCTGGACCCATGAATCCTGGCTATGGGAGAAATTGCACTATATATTGGACACTGTTTTAGAGCATATACAACCTCCTGGAGAACATTACCCTAAACCTACACGGTATCGCCACCTAGCTGGCACCATAATTGTGTTTTTAGAAGGCCATACCATCAGTCTATCAAGCCAGCTGCTTCAGGATGATGGGAAACATGATAAGACTAGTGAATTCCATGAGCATGGGCCCACTGCCACACTTCATTTGCTGTGAAGTAAGTCCCTTGAACCGAGGCAATGCTGTGTGGGATACCAAGATAGTGGATAAGGCATTCTGTAAGTCCACGGATGGTAGTTTGGGCAGAAGCATTGCGTACAGGGAAGGCAAATCTGTATCTAGAGTAAGTGTCTATTACAGTAGGAACAAAACGTTGCCCTTTCCATGATGGAAGCATTGCTGACTAATCAGCTCAAGGAATGGTGCCATATTGGAGACTCAGTGTTAGTCTCTGCGGCTAGCAGATTGGGCACTCGGCAGTGGCTGTAGCCAAGTGGGCCTTGGTAAGTGGAAGTCCATGATGGTGAGCCCATGCATTCTGGAACTTCGGAAATCACTACAGGATGGGTTTGGGGACCCACTGGACCTACTGTGAGATGAACATGAGCTAAGACTCCATTAATAACCTGGTGTCCATATGCCTCTACTCTGACTGGTGGGCCAGAGTGACATTTTGGGTTTCCTGGAATTATTGTCTGTTCAGAGCCAGTATCCAGTAATCCCCAAAAAGTCTGATTATTTCCTTTTTTGCCAACGAACAGCCACTCTCGTAAAAGGCCATACTTCCCTTTGAGGAAAGCTGGGAGAAAGATTAACAGTATAAATTTTTGACAGTGTAGTATGGTCCTTCCTCAAGGAGATGTGGCCTTCCCTTCATTCAAGGGACGGTGGATCTTTAAACTTGCTCAAGTCTGGGAATTGATTGAGGGGCCATGATTGAGGGGCCATGACTCTCTATTCTAGCGATTCTAGTTAGACTACTTTTCCCTTGAGCTATAATTCTTCTGCTTGTACAGATCAAGTAAATATTTAGTAAATTTCCTATTTCACTCCTAGTGACACCATGACTAAGTAACCAGAGCCATAAGTCCAAATAAGTCAGACTATTCTGATCACTGCTTTAACTCCCCTGTCCTGTCCATTAAGGTAACCATGCCAACCTTGTCTTTGTTAATTGAATGCCACCCCTTGGCCTCTACCACCACGGGGTCCAGTAAGCCCCATTGTAGTTAGGTGTCTTAACTCAATTAGGGCAGTTCCCACTGTCAAATCTTATTTACATAAAATAGCAGTCACAGCAGTCTTCAAGGATGTTGGGGCTCCCTTCACAAATTTGTTCCTCATCCTTTGGTAAAAAGTGTGTCCTCTGGGCACGTCATGTGTAGATCTGTGGGTCTAACCTGATAAATCCACTCTAACATGTCAATTTCCCTAAGCCTTTGGATATCTGCTTCTACAGTATACCAAGGCGGGTCTGGTACTTCAATTTGATTTAGTGTAGGCCACCGCATAATCCATGCTTCAGTGACCCAACCAAATAAACTATTCGATCCTTTCCTAACCTCTCGAGCAGAAATACTGAATGAAGAATCTGTGCTTACTGGGCCCATATTAGTAAACTCAGACTAATTCATCTTTATGTTCCTTGCACCATTATCCTACACCCTTAATAGCCATTCCCACACATATTCCCCAGATTTCTGTTTGTAATTATTAGAAAATTCAAGCAGTTCTTTTGGAGTATAGTGTACCTCCTTCTGGGTCATACTTTTACTTCACCTTTTGGGGCTCATTGGGACTTAAGTCTAGTTATAGGTCTAGAAGCAAAAATGGTTGGTAAGGATGTGTTTTAAGAATATTCAGCATTGTCTTGTAAGGCATATGCCTCAGGCAAATGCCCCAAGGAATGACTCAAAGACTCTTCAGACACAGCTGTGTTAATCCCATCAGATGGGGTTGGAGGGGTTAATGGTTTTATTGGGGAGGGTGGTTTAGCAGATAAAAATGGAGTAATCTCTTCAGATGGGAGTGAGGGGGCTGGTTCTGATGGCAGGAGTGATTCAACGGAATTTAGGGCCTCAGTGTTCCCAGCAACCTGATTATCTGCCCATATGTCCCCATTCCAAGTTTCAAGATCCCATTTCTTCCCAATCAGTGCCCTCACTTTAACTTCAGACACCACTCGAGATTGGGAATTCAGTTGGCATTGTAATTCAGCCACTCTTAGGATAATGAAGCCGAGGCCTGCGCCTCAATCACCCCAGTGTATTTTTGTTTCTTATCTAACCTCCCACATGCCCCTTGCTTAACCATTTCTTTAGCTTGTTTTACAGAAAAATACCAGGTGTTTCAAGAAACCAAGGCCAGAGTGGTAAACAAGAACTATTCTGAACCAGATCTGGCCCGTGAAACATGCGCAGTCTGGCCAAGACATACCCAAAAGTAACCTTATGAATATCCCCAGTGAAAACTCCCCCATCGATCATGCTAAGGATGCTATTTTTTTAATATGCAACATATGACCATTGCGCATATACTCTCTCCACCCCAAATCACCTATGCGTGAAATTTTACAGAAAATTGATGAATATGTATAACTTCCTAGACTTGAATCCCAATAAAGGCTGTAACCTAACCCCAGCTCAGGGAGTCAGATCTGGGCAAGTCCCCTAGCTCCTTGCATTGCTGCTCTGCAATAAACGACTTTCTCTTTCCTCAAAACTCGGTATGTCTTGTCTCTTGCTTTACAATGCACCTGGCAAGGACCCACTTGGTCCGGCAACAATTTGGTGCCTAACATGGGGCCTGTCAGGTCATCCTGACCCACTGACTGGAGCTTGGTGGCCCTTGGACAATGGCAGTAACCCTCAGAAGGACTTCAGTACACACCCTGACTCTATTTAGCCCACAGGTACATGGTGAGTGTTCAGCCTCCATCAGCAGTATCCCTAACCAGAGCCACTTTCACTTGAGAAAGAGAAACTAGTCCTGGTCTGAATATATCTCCTGGGTGAGTACAGATTATGTTCTTTGGGTACACAAAAAGCGGCTGTCTGGGAGGTGAGGCTAAACCAAGATCACCTCTGTAGCCTGGCTGGCTGGCTGGAAGGTTGAGATTGCCAAGATTATCTCCATAGCCTAACTGATGTCCTTTAAGATTATCTCCATAGCCTAACTGGTGTCCTTTAAGATTTCGTACTCTGGTCTGGTTCTGTTTCTGGTCCTGGTTGGGTGTGTGTGTGTGTGTGTGTGTGTGTGTGTGTGTGTGTGTCTGTGTGTGTCTGTGTGGCACTGGTGTGGAAAAGAGCTTTAAGTAAGGGAGATCATTGTGTGTGGTGTGCATGAGTGGAAATGGGTAATCAGAGTTCAGTAGCAGAATGTAGCCCTCTTGGCTGTATTCTAAAGAACTGGGCTCATTTTAGCTATGAGCCTATGAGGAAGAAGAAAGTGATTTTCTTTTGTAACACTGCCTGGCTGCAATACCAACTTGGATCAGGTGAGAAGTGGCTAAAGAATGGGAGTTTATACTATGATACTATTTTACAGCTAAAACTATTCTGTAAGAGAGAAGAGAAATAGGATGAAATCCCATATGTTCAAGCTTTTAAAATAAGAACTTGCAGAAACAATGCAAGTTAATGGTTATGTAGCCTAAGGACAAACCTGACTGTAAATCCAAGGAAGTTTTCCCAGACTCTGAGGACCCCTATCTTCTTAGTCCCCTTCCCCCTTCATCAGCACCCCTGGCTTATCCTCCAGAGCCACAGGTACCTCAGCCTAAGACCCTGCAGGCTGCCCGTTGTGGGGGGGGGGGCCTTACCTTAGAGCTACCCAAGACTCCAGTCACTCTTTATCTTCCATTACCCACGGGAGCTCCAAGTGTCACTCTGGGAATGGTCTTCCTGCCCACAGTAGTGACATACAATTTGGTCAGGGGTCTTACCCAGTCCCGCAGGGGCAATATTCTTTGAGGTAGATTCCAGCCATGCTTGATCATCAAGGAAATTCTCGAGGTTTCATTTGGGCACATGTCTCATTTACAACTGTGGATCTGTTAAACTGGAAAAATAATATGCCTGCCTATTGGGAGATGCTAAAAGGATAGAGACATCAGTAACTTCCATATTTGCAAGTCCATCATCCTAATTGGGCTGATATTAACATGCTATTAACAACATTATAGACTTCTGAAGAAAGACGCATGGTACTAGAAAAGGCTAAACAAGAGGCAGAGAGGCTACATAACCTCCAACCACAGAATCTTATTAGAGGCCCTGGTAATCTGACTGTACTGGGGATGGATCCAGGATGGGATCTGAACAATCCAGGAGACCAGGCTAGACTAAACCATATGAAAGAGTGCATTATTGTAGGATTGCAAAAAGGAGCCCCAAGGCAGATTAATGAAAGTTCAGGAGGTGCAACAGGGCCCCAAAGAAAATTCTTCAGCATTCTTAGAACGGGCGTATGAAGCTTATCACCAGTACACCGACACTGATGACCCTCAGAATGCCCGCAGTATTGATTTGACTTTCATGAGCCACAGTGCCCCTAACATATGGTGCAAACTCCAGAAATTGGAACACGGACTGGGCATGAATACTTCTCAACTTGAAGAGATTGCTTTCACGGTTTATAATAACCAAGACCAGGCGCAGGAGAAACAAAGACAAAGAGAGATGAAATAACAGGGTGCCCTGCCAGCTGCTTCCTTGGGAGGCCTGCCATGAAGTCAACCTTGCTGGGTAAGTCCCTGTGGACCCCCAACAAACAGGGCAGGGATAAATCAAACTTAGCGCTCTTGAGGAGGCCGGCCAACAAAGTGGGGGCCTCAGCAGTGTGCTTAGCACAAGAAAGATGGACATCAGAAGGAGTTCTCAGGACGGCCCAGTCAGGCACAACTGGAGAGAACCCAGCAGATGGTAAGCACAGCTGACAGTAACCAGGAATGTCGTGGTCCATGGGCTCCATTGCAGACTGGGCAAATTCGTATCTCCCTTGAGGAGCCCCCGGTATCTACAACAGTGGGAAAACAGCCCGTCAAATTTTTGGTGGACACAGGGGCTCCTTACTTGGTCCTGAATGTTCCTAAGGTCCCTCTCTCCAACAAAACAATGAACATCACCGTAGTCTCCAGGAAAACTGAATGTAAAAATTTCCTTCCCCTTGAGTGTCAGGTAGGAAGTACTGTTCTAACTCATAGTTTCTTGTATATGCCTGAATACCCTATTTCTCTTCTTGGCTGAGATATACTAACCCTCTCAGCTGACCAACTCCATGTGAATGTCCGTCCTGACCAAGCATGGGTCTTGCAGGCAACTCTTCTGCAGCTACCTGCTGCTGATTCTGAAATGGTGTCTGAAGAAATTTTACAACAGGTAAACCCAGACACGTGGGCCGCAGGAGTACCAGACAGGGCTGTCACTGCAACACCGGTCAAGGCAGAACTGAAACCCAGTTGTAAACCTCCCAATCTCAGACAACATCCCTTGAAAAAGGAAACTAAAGAAGGAATTAAACCCTTAATTGAGACTTCCCTCACGCATAGATTAATCCGGCCATGTCAGTCACCACATAATACCCCTATTCTCTGTGAAAAAGCCTGGCAGAGGAGAATACCAGTTTGTGCAGGACCTAAGGGCAATAAACCAGGTGGTAAAAGACATTCATCCAGTGGTGTCCAATCCATATACCTTACTTACGGCACTACCAGGAGACTATGCTTGTTTTACAGTATTAGATCTAAAAGATGCCTTCTACTGTGTTCCACTAGAAACAGACTCACAACAGATATTTGCCTTTGAGTGGGAGGATCCTATATCTGGGACCAAGACCCAGTTTTGCTGAACAGTTTTACCAGAGGGGTATAAAAATAGCCCCACATTATTTGGAGGGGATAGGGCCAAGATGGTGGAGTAGTCAGACACTTCCTGTGGTCCCTCTTACAATAAAGACCTGAAAAACTAGTGAATCGATTATGTATGACAATTTAGGAACCCTGAACATCAAAGGCAAAGTTGAGGAAATTGGACTGAGCAGCAGGAGGAGGGAGAGATGATTCAGAAGCAGCAAGGAGTTGCCAGATCTGACCTGGTGGGAACCGGCACCCTGCAGGCTGGATTGGCTGGCACAAGCAGGGAGGCAAGCAGTGGCACTCAGGACACATTTTCCACATCAGGAGAGACCAAGCAGTGGAGAGTTGGCTCAAACCTCCAGAACCAGCAAGAAACGGCACTTGACTGGTGGAAGATAAGTACAAGCACCTAACCTACCATGCAGATCAAAAAAAAAAAAAAAAAACCTTCCTTTTGGGAAATACTTCTCCCCCATTCTCTCCCATTTACCTGTTCCCTTCCTTCTCTACTCTAGGTCCTGGTTCTGGCTTCAGAGATTGCTGCACTCCATGGACTGGAAGTAGGACCTGTCGCGCAACCTGAGCCATTCTCCCGGCTTTGGAGAGGGAACAAATTAACAAACAGGAAAAAACAATCTGCTAGCTCCCCTAAGCTGGGAACTCAGGGCAGGCACAGCCCCTTTGCCTAGGCACAGGCATAAGGGGTCCATGGACTTTGACTGCCTTTCACCCCTGCATAGACCTCTGTGGGCCCGTTTCAACAGTATAGGCCCTCATTAGCACAGTATACTGGTAATATCTGAAGCCTATTTTCATTTGTATCTGCTATAAGGGGGAGTGGCAGATTCATGACATTTGACACCACCCTGCCCATTAAACAGTGTCCTCACCTACCCACATCAGGAGACTGAGGACTGGTGGCTCCACTCATCCCACCAAGCTATCCACAACAGGGGTCCAAGAATAAGTGGTGATTCCCAGTGCTTACAGCCAACAGCATTAGGTGTCCATGTCCGGCTGCAAAATCCACCTACCTACGTGCTCTAGGGACATGCTTTCCACCCAGACAGTCAGGGGCAGCAGTCATTCCCCTGCCTTGATCAGTGCATGACCCTCTACTGCAGCCAGATACCTGTGCCAATCCAATCACCCCTGCCCATCTAGGACTGTAGGTGAGAGCCTGTACCATACACTTTGTGACCAACAACCTAGATACCTGAGCTGAATCCACATGAGAAAAGTAAATGAATTCTCAGGCTCACATACCTACTAACAGCTCTAGCCACCCTGAGACAGGACGTGAGAGCTTCAAAAATGCCAATGATCAAAGTAGCTCACACGACCAGCCTATTGGGGCATATCAAAACAAAACAAAACAAGAAATTAGGACACAGTAAGCAAACATAAAATAAATAAATATAACTTCTTGATGGCTCAGAGACAACAGTCAATATCAAATCACATAAAGAGGCAGACCATGATGGTTTCAGCAAGCCACCAAAACAAAGAATTAAAAAACCTTCTGGAGGAAGAGAACTTCTCGGAATTCCCAGAGGTAGAATTCAAAAGACTCATATACAGAACTCTTCAAGAAATCAGGAAGGACATCATACAAAATGCAAAACAATCCGAGGAACACACAGATAAAGAAATAGAGGAACTTAAAAAGGTTATTCAAGGGCATAATGACAAATTCAACAGGCTGCAAGAGTCCATAGAGAGACTGCAAACAGAAGTCCAAAAGATTAACAATAAGATTTCAGAATTAGACAACTCAATAGAAAGTCATAGGAGCAGAATTGAGGCAATGGAAGTCAGAATTAGTGAGATTGAAGATAAAGCACGTGACACCAATTTATTTCAGGAAAAATCAGATAAAAGAATTAAAAAAAAATGAAGAAATCCTAAGAAT
The DNA here is from genome assembly GCF_000243295.1 of Trichechus manatus latirostris. Classification (NCBI taxonomy): domain Eukaryota; kingdom Metazoa; phylum Chordata; class Mammalia; order Sirenia; family Trichechidae; genus Trichechus; species Trichechus manatus. The sequence goes on from NW_004444115.1 coordinate 4,364,581, forward strand.
TACATGGGACTCTATCAAGAGGAATAACAGACGAGTGATTGGAGTACAAGAACAGGGGGGAATATCAGAGAATACAGAGAGAATTGTTGAATTGTTGAATTCTGTTGAAACAACAGAACTGTTTTCTGTTGGCAGAAAACTTCCCTGATATCATGAAAGATGAGAAGATATCTATCCAAGAAGCTCATCGAACCCCACACAAGGTAGATCCCAAAAGAAAGCCACCAAGACATATTATAATCAAACTTGCCAAAACCAAAGATAAAGAGAGAATTTTAAGAGTGGCTAGGGATAAATGAAAAGTCACCTACAAAGGAGAGTCAACAAGACTAAACTCTGACTACTCAGCAGAAACCATGCAGGCAAGAAGGCAATGGGATAACATATATAAAGCCTTGGAGGAAAAAAATTGCCAGCCAAGAATTATATATCCAGCAAAACTGTCTCTCAAATATGATGGCAAAATTAGGGCATTTGCAGAGAAACAGAAGTTTAGGTAATTTGTAAAAACATTATTTGGAGAAGTGCTAGCCAGAGACCTTCGAGACCTACCTCTAAAAGATAGTGCTATTCTACAATATGCAGACAATATCCTGATTGCCAGCCCTACCAAAAAAAAACTCTGATAAAAACACCATTAAAGTTATTTCTTAGGAGGTACAGGTAAAAGTTTCAAAGAAAAAGGCCCAGGTTTCTGTTCAGAAAGTGATGTATTTAGGATTTGAATTATTGCAGGGACAAAGAGGCCTGTTGCCAGAGTGACAGGTGATAACCTTGGTGGTGGTTCCGACTACTAAGTGCCAGCTTTGTGGATTCCTTAGCATGGCAGGATTCTGTTGGATTTGGATACCCAATTTCAAGCTTATTGTAAAACCCCTTTACCAGGCAGTACAAGGGAAGGACTCTGATCCCCTAGACTGGACCCCTGAGTGTCAACAGGCTTTTGAACAAATAAAGGCAAAATTAGGATCCGCACCAGCCCTGGGTCTCCCAGACACCCGGAAGCCATTTGAACTATTTGTGCATGAGAGGCAAGGGGTGGCCCTAGGGGTCCCTATTCAAAATCTGGGTCCTTGGAAGCAACCTGTAGCTAAGAAACTTGATGCTGTGGCCCGAGTGTGGCCCACATGTCTGAGGGCTGTGGCTGCGACTTGCGCCTTGTTGACTGAAGCTGAGAAGTTTACTCTGGGTCAGCCCACCATTGTTTTGACCCCTCACCATGTGCTCTCAATGTTATAACAGAAAGGAGGATTCTGGTTAACAGCAGGCCAACTTGGAAGATATCAAGCAGCCTTACTTGATAATTTTAATGACACCTTGAAGGCTGTGTCAACTCTTAACCCAGCCACTCTACTCCTGGTGACTGAAGGTGAGGGGTGCATGACTGCCTTGAAGTAATTGAGGAGGTGTATTTCAGTTGCCCAGACCTTACTGATCAGCCTTGGGACAACCCAGATTTAGAGCTATTTACAGACTGGAGCAGTTTCAGAGACAATGACACCCATAATGCTGAGTATGTGATGGTGACCCTATGCAAAACAAAGAAGGCTGAAGCTTTGCCCCCAGAGATTTCGGCTCAGAAGGTAGAAATAATTGCCTTAACCCAAGCATTAGAATTAACAAGTGAACACCAGGAGAACGTTTTCACCGACTCTCTGTACGAATTTTCAGTGCTCCATGCCCATGGAGCAGTCTGGAAAGAAAGAGGTCTCCTAATCTCAAGAAGAAAAGAAATTAAACATGGGTAAGAAATACTTAAATTATTAGAGGTAGTCAACTTGCCGACAGAAGTAGCAGTGATACACTGTCCTGGACATCAAAAGGGCGACTCCATGATTGCAAAGGGCAATCACTTGACAGATGCTGCTGCCAAGCAAGCTGCCAAAAATAAACTTCCTGTAACTCTGGTGGCTTATTTGATCCCTGACCTGAACCTCATTGACTTAGACCCTGGGTATTCAGATAATGATTTAACACGAGCAGACAAATGGGGCCTTAACTGAAACCAAAGATAAGCAGATCCATAATGAACAAAGCGTAGTCCTAGTCCCTGCACACTTAATGCATGATGTTGTTTTAGCAGCCCACACTAGCACCCATTATGGGAAGGAAGCCCTGTATGCCTGGTTATGCAAACTTATTGCAGGACCAGACCTGTATAAAACCATCCAAAAGGTGACATAAGGATGCATGATCTGTGCCAAAAACAACGCAAAGTGCAGCCCACCTCCAGCAGTGAAAGGAGCCCAAGCAAGAGGACTGGGGCCATGTGAAGACTGGAAAGTGGACTTCACTGTTATGCCGATGGCCCCAGGAGGAATTAAATACCTACTGGTATTCATAGACACCTTCACCGAGTGGGTAGAAGCTTTCCCTTGCCGCACTGAAAATTCATCTGAAGTCAGTAAAGCTCTATTAAGAGAAATAATACGCAGATTTGCTCTGCCAGTTTCACTTCAAAGTGACAATGGAGAAGCCTTTATATCCCAAGTAGTCCAGCAGATAACACGACTTTTAGGTATTAAATGGAGGCTACATTCTTCTTGAAGACCTCAGTCAACAGGAAAAACTGAAAGGATGAACCATACTCTCAAAAAGACACTGGTCAAAATGTGCCAAGGAACCACCTTACCTTGGACAAAACTCTTGCTGTTTGCCCTGCTGCAGGTCTGGGTCACTCCTAGAAGCAGGCTTGGATTACACCCCTATGAATGTTATATGGGAGACCATTCTCTGGGAGTATGGCACTCTAGTTAACAGAGGAGATATGAAAATTGTTAAGGAAGTAAATATTCTTAAACATGTACAAACTTTATCTGCTACCCTAAAAGTTATTAATCAGTTTACTTCCAGCAGGTTGTTGTAGCCCACATATACTCCCCTCCACAACATATGTCCAGGCAATTGGGTCCTCCTTAAGAAGTGGAACAAACAGAACCCCAGAGTCAGCTCCAAGCCAAATGGACCGGGCTCTATGAAGTCTTATTGACCATGCACTCCTCAGTTAAGCTCAAGGGAGTCTGACCTTGTATCTATCATACTTGACTGAAGATAGTCCCCATCTATGCAGATGACCCTTCCTAGATGATCGTCAAAACTTTTGCCACCAGGCACAGTCTGGCAGGAAACCAAGACTTCAAAGGACCTGAACAACCTAACACTAGGTAGCTCTACCAACCAACTGCTGAATATACCTGTGGACCTACAGAAGACCTCAGATTCCTGTTTAAGAAACCTGCTAAAGATAAGTAATATGAACGGAAATACTTTACTAGCTGTCTTAGTAAGTTAATTTGCTGTTTTTGGTCTTACTTTCTACTTTATAAGTCTCTTTTGTCTGTTTCCCCCTAATTCTGGGTTAAATCATTTTAGTTGTCCATAACCCTCTACCTAGCCTCACCTCAAGATGATAAATCCCTGATTTCAAGCCTTCCCATTCATTTTTTGTGCTAATAATGGTATTAACACTCTCCATGTGTCTTCAAGAATCCCCCTGGGCTAACATTTATGTCACAGATTAGGTGTCCCAAAGCCTAGCAAATAGCACAAACCTGACTTCCTGTTGAATTTGCCACAGTAACCCTGTGAGCTTCCACCCAGGTCTGTCAGCTATTATTGTAACCAATACCTCTAACGTTCCCCCCTGTCATTTTAAACAAGGCAAAGCCCCCTGCTGTTCTAGCCCAAGTTCTGCAGCCGCACCCATAGCCCCATGTTTGTCTCTCACTGCCATGAGTTTTTGGAATAATACTGAAGTTAAGATCCCTAAAAGGGCAGTTGGTCTTGTACAGTGGAATGTCACCCACTTTGTGGCAGGTGTGATCCATAATCATCTAGAACCCCGACTGTCATAAGAGACAAAAGATCTATAGGCTTTTGTACAAACAACAACAACAGCTCTGGGGCACCAAAGGGTTCCTGGGCATCTACCCCAACTGTGCCCCTGACTTTGACCCCTGGATGAATGCAACTAACTCTCCATCCCTAGTCCTCACAACTCTACTGAGTTTGGGTCCATTTGCACCCCAGTGGTGTATGTTCTCATCTGTGGATCTCAAACACCTTCTCAGGAAAAGGATCAGGACCAGTTTTGGGCTACCCTTTGCCTAGATGGCTGGAGTGTAGTTGGTAGGTGTACCCCGGGACATATTACAGGATCCCACTCCCTCACAGTTTTCTGACCAACCTCCTCAGGTTCCCCTCAAGGAAGTCGAAGAAAGCATGCTCTAGGCCTGATTACAGCTGGCATAGGAGCTGCTTTCAGATTCCTGGCCCCTTGAGGCGGGTTTGCATATCATGAAGCCACCATCTGAAACCTCACCCTCACCATCAAAAATGTAGCTGTTTCTATGGCAAAAAGTATACAGAGCCTCCAAAAGAGCTTAGATTCCCTGGCTAAAATTGTTCTTGACCACAGAATAGCCCTGGACTTCCTTCTAGCCAAACAAGGATTGGTGTGTGCCATCGCAAACACCTCCTGCTGTACCTATGTAAACTCAGGGGAAGAAGAAATAGAAGTGCAAAAAATATGAGAACAGGCATCCTGGCTACATAATTTTAATTTAAAAAACTCATCAAGCAATGAAATTTGGAAACAAATCAAGCAAGTGCTTCCCAGTCTAACCTGGTTTCTACATGTGATATGACCCATTGTGTGTATAATCCTGCTTCTAATGTTTGGGCTCTGTCTACTAAATTTCCTTGCCATATTTATCTCCAAAAGGTTGCAGGCAGCAGGAATAATGGTATTACAAAACCCTGAGAGCCTCAGGTACCAACATACTCGCAATTCCCCTGACTCTCGAGTGTATCTACAGTTAGAAGCCCAACAGTTCCACCAGCTTCACCCCTAAACAACAGGAAGAAAATAGAGTGGTCATTGCCCCAGTTCCCCAAGAATGTGGAACAGTAACAACTCAGGGGGAATTGAAGCTGAGGCCTGCGCCTCAATCACTCCAGTGTATTTGCTTTTTATCTAACTTCCAACTGAAGCCAAGGCCTACATCTCAATCACCCCAGTGTATTTCTGTTTGTTATCTAACCTCCTGCATGCCCCTAGCTTAGCCACTTTGTTAGTGTGTTTTGCAGAAAAATACCAGGTATTTCAAGAAACCAAGGCCAGAGTCATAAACAAGAACCAGTCTGAACAAGATCTGGCCCACAGAACATATGCTGTCCAGCCAAACCCTACCCAAAAGTAACCTTGTGATGAATCCCCTGCGAAGACTCCCGGTTGATCATGCTAAAGACGTCATTTTTTAAACATTCAACATATGACCATTTCACATGTACTCTCTCTACCCCAAATTATCTATTTATGAAATTTCCCAGAAAATTGATGAATATGTATAACTTCCTAGATTAGAATCCCAATAAAGTCTGTAACCTAACCCCTGCTCAGGAGTCAGATTTGGGCAAGTCCCCTGGCACCTTGCATTGCTGCTCTGCAATAAACTACTTTCTCTTTCCTCAAAACTCAGTGTGTCTTGTCTACTGGCTTTACAGTGCACTGAGCAAGGGCCCACTTTGTCCAGGAACAATAATGCTCTGTGGTTTTTGGTAATATCAGCTCTGTTACTACAAGAAATGAGGCTTTCTTACAAGGCACATATGGAAATTTTGAGGTCATTTATACAGTGCTTGAGCTTTGACTCTGAAGCCTGAGTTCATCTCTTTCACAACTTTGTCTAGCAAAAGTAGGACCAAACAACCGGCTTTCTTATACTTCTCATTAGGATAAAATTGTAGAAAGGTATCAAACATGTGATCATCCAGAGCCTCACCTCCCATCAAATCTAATCTATTGGTGGTGATATTCTGCATATTGCTATTGCCACCTCACGCAATGGATTAGCAGTGCTCTCTTTACTACTGGAAGCAGAGTCATCAACATCTTTAAGACTAACCAGACTTGAGAACCAATTTAGAAAACTCATCCTTTCACTTTTGTTTCTCAAAAACCACTCTCAGTACCAAATGTCTTAGGCTGGGTCCTCTAGAGAAGCAAAACCAGTAAAGCTTCAATCTATCTATATATAGAGAGAGAGAGAAAGAAGGAGAAATTTATATCAAGGAAATGGCTCATGCAGTTGTAGAGGCTGTAAAGTCCCAAGTACATGGATCAGGCAGGGGGCCCTAATACATGGCATAAATACAATACAATGATATCTAACAATGCACGAACAGCAGAAGATAAATTATATAACTGGGAGCACCTAAAAACTGAATACTTATGTTCATCAAAAGACTTCACCAAAACAGTAGAGAGAGAATCTACAGACTGGAAAAAAAATTTTGACTACAATACATCCAACAAGGGTCTAACCCCTAAAATCTATAAAATACTTCAACACCTCAACAGCAAAAAGACAAATAATCCAATTAAAAAATGGGCAAATGGAGGCGGAGCCAAGACAGTGGACTAGTCACATGCACTTAGTCATCCAGCTGCAACAAAGACCAGAAAAAAACAAGTAAAACAGACACAGATGTCAATCCTGGAACCCTCAACCTTAAATGAAGGGATAAAGTATTAGATTGGAAGCCACTGAGAAGAAGAAACTGATAGAAAACAGTAAAGGAGTAGAGATATGGAGTGGAAGTTCCAGGCCAAATGGCATGACTCTTCGTGGCCATCTTTAAATAAAGCCAATAACCCTGCACACAGAAAGTCAGCTCCACAGAATACCCAATAGGAGATAGAGATATGGCACGGACACAACCAGGGCAAAGTAAGACCACATTTTCTAGCTGCGGCTTAAGGAGGAGCCCAGACTCTCTCATCTGGTAACCACAGAAGCACACTCCTGCAACCCCTCACGCCTCTGGTGTATAGTGGCAAGAACCACCCCATCCCAGCAGCCCCGACCCCCAGGAACTACTGTACCAACCCACACTATTGCCCTCCTCCATCTAGCACCCTCTGCCTCTTCCTTTGCACCCTGCTCTACCTCTCTCCTTCATCCCACCAACCGGACCCTAGCCCCCACATCTTGCCAGCTTGAGCCCTCCTTGCCACGCTCCACAACCACGAGGGAACCAGCCTGCACCCAAGACACATCCCAGCTGGCTATGGCCCCACCTTGCGGCATTCCGCAGCCCCAAGTGGAAGCAACCTGCAGACGTTGGTAAAAATCTTCAATTTCTTCATCTTTGGCCTTAGTGGTTGCTGTGCAAATTTGAAAAAAAGTCATAATAACTGGTCATTACTGGCGCTAATCAAAAAATAGAAAATATCAAATGTTGGAAGGGCTGTGGAGAGATTGGAACTCTTACACAATGCTGGTGGGAATGCAAAATGGTACAACCATGTCATGGATTGAATTATGTCCCACCAAAAATGTGTATATCAATTTGGCTGGGCTATGATTCACAGTATTGTGTGGTTCTCCTCCATTTTGTGATTATAATTTTATGTTAAAGATGATTAGGGTGGGACAGTAACACCCTTACTCAGGTCACATCCCTGATCCTAAGTAAAGGAAGTTTCCCCAGGGCTGTGGCCTGCACCACCTTTTCTCTCTCAAGAGATAAAAGGAGAACTTCCGGGCAACATGACGCTATACACAGAAGCACCACACCATACCTCCACAGCAAAGATCTGAAAAGTTAAGCCAAACAGAGAAAACAGCAATCCTGAATCCCTAAGCATCAAATGAAGAGATAAAGAACTCAGTCAAGGACCAAATGGAATAAGAAACTGACAGAGAACAGATAGCAAGGAGAGATACATGCAGAGGTCCCCTATCAGCTAACACAGCAAGGATCTGCCATCTTGGACTCCTGTCAGAGATCAGTGAACAGGGGGTATGAGAAAACAGCTTCACAGAGCTTCCAGCAGGAGACAAAACAACCAGTAACCAGTAATATCTGCTTTCCCATCCCCACCCTACTTCACCCCCACTTGGCCTGCTCTGCTTCCTGCAGCCAGTCTTTTGACTGGGTAGCACCACCTTCACTCAGGTGTCACTTGGATTCCACCCGCCCACACTGGCCAGTTCCCTAAGTGCCATTTGTTGGCTGCTGGTGTTGCTTTTTTCCACTTCTTTAGCTTTCTTCCTTACCTCTAACCACCTCCCCTTCCTTTCTCTGGCCCCGTGCACCATCTTTGCTTCTTCCTGAAAGGCTGAGAAACTGCTCAAACGTGAAACTGCTTCTCAGCCCGTGCTGCCACAGTGGTGGCATACCAAGGGTTTTTTTTTTTTTTTTTCTTTTTTTGTTTGCTTCAAATTGTTTGCATTCTTTTTTTTTCTCGAATTGGGAGACCATTCTAGCTAAGCAGTACTGCATAGTTTGGGACCTACACCCTCAGGTTGCGCAGATGCGCAGAGGGATCCCTGAGCACATTTCTTTATTCTTATTTTTGGTGGGGGGGCTTTTTTTTCTGTTTTTCTTCGGGTTTTTTCTTGTTCCTTTTATTTATTTATTTTTTTGCTTTCTTTTCCCTCTTTTTCCTTTTTTGTCTTCCTCCATTACTTGGTTTCTTATCTCTCTATACTTCCTTTCTCTTCCTGTCCCCTATAATACCTGGTGCTAAGTGACACCTCTACCCCTTCTAGCCAGACTGTACTCCATGGCCTGGAAGAAACTTCCCCAGATCTCACAGCCACACCAGAAGGATCTCTGGGTGCTTTGCTTTTCTTCTTTCTTTCTAATTTTTATTTATTCATTTTTTCCTTTTATTTTCTTTGTTTCTTCTTTTTCTCTTTCTTGTTTATTTTCATTTTCATAGTTTCTCATCTCTCCACTCAAACAGCAAGCTCCCCTAGCACACATTTGTATGTTTTTGGCCCTTGTTCCTCACTCCTCTCTCCCATACCCATCTTAGCTCCACATATCAGAGTTCACCCCCTCAATCCTGCCTACTTGCACCATGCACTGAACATCACACCAACAAGCAGCCCAGGCACAGCCTACTGGAACCTGCCCTGCACTGATTACTGGTCTGCCCTGGTGGCTGTAGTAAGTGCCACAAACAACCCATCCCAGCAACTCCTCTTCAGCTAGATCTGCCCTGCTATACCTTATGAGAGTGACTGACCCTGCCAGTTGGAGAAGGAGGTGAAAAATATCATGCCCAAATGAGAAAACAACAAAGAACATACAGCCCGCCTGCTCAGAAATAGCAAATAAAACAAAAAAGCAGGATGAAACAAACAAATCTACAATCAATAAATGAGTAAAATAATTACTGAATGCCCCCAAAATGGCAGACAATATCAAAACAGCTACAAAAACAGGACAGTATGGTTCCAGTAGGCTTCCAAAATAAAACACCAGATGACTGTCCAGTAGAAGAAAAGGCACAGAACTGCCTGATAAGGAATTCAAATCTCAAACATTCAGAGCTTTTCCAAAAGTTGAAGGAAAAAGCAGACAAAAATGAGGAAAAAATAGACAAATTCATGGGAAAGGCAGAAAAATTCATGGAAAATACAGACAAAAAAATGGAAGAGTTCAGGAAAATAATGCAGGAACAAAATGCCAGAAGAAATTCACAACTTGAAATCATAAAAAAAAAAAGGTAGAAATCCAAAAGATAAACAACAAGATTTCAGAAATGGACAGTGTCATAGAAGGGCTGAGGAGCAGGTTTGAAATGGTGGAAGACAGGATCAGCAAAATTGAAGACAAACACTTGGATACAACTGTGAGGAAAAATCAGAAAAAAGAACAAAGACAAAAGAAAAGACCCTGAGAATTATGTGGGATACAATCAAAAGGAAAAATTGACGAGTGAGCAGAGTTCCAGAATAGGGAGAGAAAACAGAAAACACAGAGGATCATTGAAGAACTGCTGACAGTAAACTTCCCCAGTATCATGAAAGATGAAAATCTGAATATCCAAGAAGCTCAACGAACCCCATATATGATAGACCCCCAAAAGAAAATAACCAAGGCATATCATAATCACATTGGCCAAAACCAAATACAAAGAATTCTGAGAACAGCTCGAGAAAAACAAAAAGTCACAGAGGAGAAACAATAAGACTAAGCTCAGATTATTCGGCAGAAACCATGCAGGCAAGAAGGAAATCGGATGAGATATATAAAACCTTGAAAGAAAAAAAATTGCCAGCCAAGAATAATACATCTGGCAAAACTCTTGTTCAAATATGATGGTGAAATTAGGTCATTTCCAGATAAACAAAAATTAAGGGACTATGTAAAAACCAAACCAAACATACAAGAATTATCAAAGGGAGTCCTTCAATCTAAAAAACAAACAACATCAGCCCACAGGCTGAATCTACGATGCAGGATCATACCAGCCAGATATTAATTTAGGAAATGAACTCTCAAGGACTATCCAAATCCAAAATAAATACAACAGGGAATCAGAGCAATTAATCTGTAAATGACAACAACATCACAACAATAAAGGATGGAATAAATGCTGTAGGTATAGAACCTTCTAATGGAGAGGAAGGAAAAGCAATACCAAGTAATAATAGACTGCTTCAAACTTAGAAAGATAAGGGTAAATTTCACGGTAACCACAAAGAAATTTAACAAACCTACTCATCAAAATAAAGAGGAAAAACATAAACTCTCAGTAAAAACAAAACTTACAAAAACAAAAGAAATGAAAAAAATTCACAAACAAAAGGAATTCAGCACAGGAGAGTAAGAGGAACAAAGAAAAAGTCAGCACCACAAAAAAAAAGCACTACAAAATGACAGCAATTAACTCACACCTATCAATAATTACACTACATGTAAATGCACTCAAGGGACAGAGAGTGACAGAATGTATCAAAAAAACAGGATCCATTAATATGCTGTCTACAAGAGACACACCTTAGAAGCAAAGATGTAAATTTACTAAAAATAAAAGTTTGGAAAAAATATATCAAACAAACAATTATCAAAAAAGAGCAGGAGTGGCAATACTAATCTCAGACAAAATAGAATTTAAAACAAAACCCACCATAAAAGACAAAGAAGGACACTATATAATGATTAAGGGGATGATCTATCATGAAGACATAACCATAATAAACATCTACCCACCCAATGACAGGACTCCAAAATACAAAAAACAAACTAACAGCACTAAAAGATAAAGTGACAGTTCCACAATAATAGTAGGAGACTTCAACACACCACTCTCAGTAAAGGACAGAACAACTAAGAAGAAACTCAGCAAAGATACAGAAGACCTAAAGGACACAATCAGCCAACTTGACCTCACAGACATATATAGAACACTCCACCCTACAGCTTCAAAGTATACATTCTTTTCCAATGAACATGGAACGTTCCCCAGAATAGACCACATCTTAGGCCACACAGCAATCCTCAACAAGACCCAAAATGTTGAGATAATACAAAGTATCTTCTCTGACCACAATGCCATCAAGATAGAAATTAACAACAGAAAGAGCAAGGAAAAAAAAAATCAGTTACATGGAAACTGAGTAACACCCTGCTTACAAATCACTGGGTAATAGAAGAAATCAGAGATGGAATCAAAAAATTTCTAGAATCAAAGGAGAATGAAAATACATCATACCAAAACCTTTGGGACAGAGTAAAGGCAGTCCTCAGAGGACAATTTATAGCAATAGATGCACATATCAAAAAGGAAGAAAGGGACAAAATCAAAACATTAACTACACTACTCAAGCAAATAGAGAACAGCAAAAAATGTCCACAGCAACCAGAAGAAAGTAAATACTAAAGATCAGAAATAGAGAATAGAAAAACAATAGAAAGAAGCAACAAAACCAAAAGTTGGTTCTTTGAAAGTATCAACAAAATCGACAAACCACTGGCCAGACTGACAAAAGAAAAACAGGAGAAGACACAAATAACCCAAATAAGAAATGAAATAGGGGACATTACAATAGACCCAACTGAAATAAAAAAGATCATAACAGAGTATTATGAAAAACTGTACTTCAACAAATTTGAAAACCTAGAGGGAATGGATAAATTTCTAGAAACACACTACCTACACAAACTATCACAAAGTCATGTTGAAAATCTGAACAGACCCATAACCAGAGAAGAGATTGAAAAGGTAATAAAAAAAACTCCCAATAAAAAAAAGCCCCACCCCAGATGGCTTCACTGGAGAGTTCTACCAAACATTCAGAGAAAAGCTTTTACCAATACTACTCAATCTATTTCAGAACATAGAAAAGGAAGCGACACATCCAAATTCATTCTATAAAGCCAGCATAACCCTAATACCAAAACCAGGCAAAGACACCTCAAAAAAAGAAAATTACAGATCAATATCTGTCATGAATACAGATACAAAAATTCTCAACAAAATTCTAGCCAATAGAATTCAGCATCATATCTAAAAAATAATACACCATGACCAAGTATGATTCATACCAGGTATGCAAGGAGGGTTCAACATTAGAAAATCAATCAACGTAATCCACCACATAAATAAAGGAAAAAAAAGAATCACATGATCGTCTGAATTGACGCAAAAAAGACATTCAACAAAGTCCAACAAACACTCCTGATAAAAACTCTCAATAAAATAGGCGTAGAAGGGAAATTCCCAACATAATAAAGGTCATCTATGCAAAACCAACAGCCAACATCATTCTTAATGGAGAGAGGCTGAAAACATTCCTCTTGAGAACAGGAACAAGACAAGGATACCGTTTATCACCATTCCTATTTAACATTGTGCTGGAAGTCCTAGCTAGAGCAATAAGGCAAGAAAAAGAAATAAAGGGCATCCAAATTGGTAATGAAGAAGTTAAACTGTCCCTGTTTGCGTATGATATGAAACTATACATAGAAAACTCTAAAGACTCCACAAGAAAACTACTGGAACTAATAGAAAGATTCAGAAAAGTAGTAGGATACAAGATAAACATACAAAAAATCAGTTGGATTCCTATACACCAATAAAGAGAACGATAAAAAGGAAATCAGGAAAATACCATTTATAATAGCTAATAAAAAAATAAAATGCTTAGGAATAAATCTAACCAGGGATGTAAAAGACCTATACAAAGAAAACTACAAAACACTACTGCAAAAAACCGAAAGGTATCTACATAAATGGAAAAACATATCATGCTCATGGATAGGTAGACTCAACATTGTGAAAATGACAATTCGACCGAAAGCAATTTACAAATACAATGCAATCACGATTCAAATACCAACAACATTCTTTAAAGAGATGGAAAAACAAATCGTTAACTTTATATGGAAAGGGAAACTCCCCAAATAAGTAAAGCACTATTGAAGAAGAAAAAAGTAGGAGAACTCACACTACCTGACCTCAGAACCTACTATACAGCTATGGTAGTCAAAACAGCCTGGTACTGCTACAAAAACAGACACATTGACCAGTGGAACAGAATTGAGAACCCAGATGTAAATCCATCCACCTACAGTCACCTGATCTTCGACAAGCATCCAAAGTACATCAAATGGGGAAAAGACAGTCTTTTTAACAAATGGTGCTGGCAAAACTGGATGTCCAACTGCAAAAAAATGAAACAGGACCCATACCTCACACCATATACAAATACTAATTCAAAATGGATCAAAGACCTAAATATAAAGCAAAAAACTATAAAGTTCATAGAAGAAAAAATAGCATCAATGCTAGAGGCCCTAATACACGCCATCAACGGATACAAACCATAACTGTCAACACACAAACCCCAGAAGATAAGCTAGATAACTGGGATCTTCTAAAAATCAAACACCTATGCTCTTCAAAGGACTTCACCAAAAGAGTCAAAAGAGAACCTACAGACTGGGAAAAAATTTTTGGACATTACAAGTCAGACAAAGGCCTAATCTCCACAATCTACAAGAAAATCCAACACCTCTACAACAAAAAAAACAAATAATCCAATTTAAAAATGGGCAAAGGAAATGAACAGACACTTCACCAAAGACATTCAAGCAGCCAACAGACACAAGAGGAAATGCTCCCGATCACGAGCCATTAGAGAAATGCAAGTTAAAACCACAATGAGATACCATCTCACACCGGCATTACGGGACGAATCAAAAACACTGGAAATAACAAATGTTGGAGAGGCTGCAGGGAGATCGGAACTCATGCACTGCTGGTGGAAATGCATAATGATGCAACCATTTTGGAAAATGATATGGCACTTTCTTAGCTAGAAATAGAAATTCCATATGATCTAGCAATCCCACTTCTAGGAATATAACCTAGAGAAATAAGAGCCGTCACACGAATAGACATATGCACACCCATGTTCATTGCAATTGTTCACAATAGCAAAAAAAGTCAAACAACCTAGATGCTCATCAACAGATGAATGGATAAACAAACTATGTACATACACACAATCGAGTATTATGCAACGATAAAGAACAATGATGAATCTGTGAAGCATCTCATAACATGGATGAAACTAGAGGACATTATGCTGCATGAAATAAGTCAATCACAAAAAGACATATATTGTATGAGACCTTTCCTGTAAAAACTCATGAAAAAGTTTACATACAAAAAGTAACAATCTTTGTTGGTTAAAAGGGATGGGAGGGGTGGGAGGAAATGCTAAATAGACAATAGATAAGTGGTAACTTTGGTGAAGGTAAGACAGTACACAATACTGGGGAAGCCAGCACAACTTGTACAAGGAAAGATCATGGAAGCTCAATAGACACATCCAAACTCCCTGAGGGACTGAATTGCTGGGTGGAGGGCTGTGGGGACCATGCTCTTGGGGAACTTCTAGCCCAATTGGCTTAACACAGTTTATAAAGACAGTTTCTGCATTCTACCTTGGTGAGTAACATCTGGGGTCTTAAAAGCCTGTGAGCAGCTATCTAAGATACTCCACTGGTCTCACCCCTTCGGGAGCAAGGGAGAATGAAGAGAACAGGATAGAAGGAAAAGATTAGTACAAAGGACTAATGGACCACAGCTATCAAGGCCTCCACCAGACTGAGTCCAGTACAGCTAGATGTTGCCTGGCTACCACCACTGACTGCTCTGATCGGGACAGAACAGAGGGTCCTGGGCAGAGTTGGAGAAGGATGTAGAACATTATAACACACACAAAAAAGACCAGATTTACTGGCCTGACAGAGACTGTAGAAACCCCGAGTATGGCCCCCAGACACCCTTTTAGCTCAGTGGTGAAGTCACTCCCGAGTTTCAGTCTTCAGCTGGGGATTGGCTAGCCCCATAAAACAAAATGGGACTAAAGAGGCACAGCAGTCCAGGGACAAGGACTAGAAAGCAGAAGGGGACATGAAAGCTGGTGATAGGGAAACCAAGGTTGAGTAAGGATAGTGTTGACATGTAGTGGGGTTCTTAACCATTGTCATAGAGCAATATGTGTACTAACTGTTTAACGAGAAAATATTTTGTTCTGTAAACCTTCATCTAAAGTCAGAATAGCAGCACAACTGGAAGAATGTAATCAATGTCATTGAATTGTACATGTAGAGATTTTTGAAATGGTATATCTTTGGCTATGTATATTTTCACCAGAAAAAAAAAAAGGTCCTCCAAGGCCAAGAAGAAAGCGTGTTGACATGTCGTGGTGTTATTAACCAATGTCATAAAACAATATGTGTACTGATTGTTTAATGAGAAAATATTTGTTCTGTAAACCTTCACCTAAAGTACAATAAAAAAAATTTTTTTTAAAAACCACAAAGATTAGACAGGCCCATAAAATAAAATGAGACTAAGGGGGCACACCAGCCCAGGGGCAAGGGCTAGAAGGCAGGAGGGGACAGGAAAGCTGGTAATAGGGAACTCAAGATCAAGAAAGAGAGTGTTGACATGTCATGGGGTTGTTAACCAATGTCAGAAAAGAATAGGTGTACTAATTGTTTAATGAGAAGCCAGTTTGCTCTATAAACCTTCATCTAAAGAACAATTAAAAAAAAAAAAAAAACGACTAACAGCCCAAGGCTGATTCCTATGAGGAGGAGGTCAGACATACCTCCTGTCTCCAAACTTTTTACCAATTTTGACACCAACCATCCTTCCCACAGCACTCTCTACTTCTCCACTGGGTTCAGTAATTTGTTACAATGGCCATACAGAACTCACAGACCATACTCACAGTTATGAGGTTTATTAGGGAAGTAACAGTTTACAATTCAGGTTCAGGAATCCTCAGGATTCAGTTCTTCGATCAGGACAGCCTCTTTTCAGCTATGCCCACAGGCAGGTCTCTCTCTGGCCCTTGGCCCCTCAGCCTGGCCCCTTTCCTCCTTGGACAAGTGTTACAAAGTTATTTTAGCTTCACTGGTAAGTACCCAGAGGCATGCCCCTCTGCCAGTAAGCCTCAGCCTGAAGGCACTCAGAGCTAGCTCTATGGGTTGGCAAACCTAGCTCTGCCAAGTGCCCAGAAGCACCCTACTCCATCAGGAAGCTTCCTGTCCAAAGTTACTCAACTTTGTTGCTCAATGGGCCAGGAAGCCCACCACAACATCTCCTTCTGGTTTCCTACCAGTCTCCTGGTTCTGCTGCTGCCATTTCTCTGTTGCTGCTTCTCACTGTCTCCAGTGTTACAGCTCTTTCTTGGTCTCCTGTTTCCAGGGGGTTCTCAGTACAGGGATCCTGGGTCCAAAGGACATGCTCCACTCCTGGCTCTTCTTTCTTGGTGGTGGTGAGATCCTCCCTTTCCACCTCTGGGATGGCTCATTTTAAGCCTAGCAGGATGGTAAAACTGACGAATCCCCTTGTTAGGGTTCCATACACCTTATTTGCATGATTCCACCTCCACATAGGTACCATGAACCTTATTTACATTATTAGTAAGCTATCCAATCCCCTTGGTGGGCCAGAAGCCCTCATTTACATAGTCTTACCCAGTATTTTGGCAGGAGTTACAAGACCATGACGAGAAAGGCCATATAAAAGTGATCCATCACTCTGCAGCACTTCTACAAGGTGCTATTATTACCCCCATTGCAAGATGAGGAGGGAAAAAACAGAAGTTGGTGACTTCCCTAAAGTCACTCAGCTAGTAAGGGACCCAGCGATGACTGAGCCAAGTGTGTGCTAGAGTCCACACAGTCTCAGCCAGACCTTGCTGCCACTGAAGACTTACCACCTTCATGTTCATGGGTTTAGGGGTAGGAGTTGAAGGGAGAAGTTTTTCAAAGAGGAGAAAATGTGGGGAGCTTATTTGAAGGCCAATAACGGGTCTTGGGAATACTCAGTTTTTCAATTTCCTTAGAGAGGGAAATGGAGGGGCAAAGGCCTCCCTCATGTCCCCAAGGGAACGTTTTTCCACCTACACAGCTCAGGAGTGGCTTCTTGCCTGGAGCAAGGCAGGAACAGCCCAAGGGGCAGGGCCTTCTCTGGCCTTAGGATCAGGAGTATAAAGCAATCTCATCTTTGTCTGAAGGGCTGTGGAGAGACCCCAGCTGTCCCCTAGTTTTATAAATAATAGATCAGGACAAGAGGAAACAAAACAAGTTTCAATATTTGCTAAGTACCTACTGTGTGGCAGCCACTGCACTCAGCTCTTATGTACAACAACCTCATTTAGTCCTCTAAACAGCCCTTGGGCTTGGTATTACCTTCCCACTTACAGATATCAAATGGCTTAAAAAGGGTGAAAACCTACCCGAGGTCACACAGTAAGTAGCAGTGTGGAATCTGTACCCACGCCAGTCTAAACACAGCCCTCAACAGAGCTCATCTGGCCTCACTGCTGTACCCCATCAACTAACATAATGCCCTGACATCTTGAACAATCTCATATTAGTCAGTTTTGCTGTATAAAAAATAACCCCAAAAGCTCAATATCTGACTCAATCCTTACTTCTAGTTCTTATCACATGTAGGCACCTGTGGGTCAGCTGCCAAGGCTCTGCTTCATGGGTCTTCTCATCTGGAACCACAGCTGATGAAGCAGGTCCGGTTTGGAACACACTCTTCTCATGGTATGGGGAAGAATGAGAAAGCAGGCAACAAAAACTCTATGCTTCTTAAAGCACCTGCTCAGATGCAGCAAATATCGTATCCGTTCACATTCCAGGGACCAAAGAAAGCCACATGGCTAAACACCACGTCAATGAGGCAGGGATGTCTGTTCTTCTCAGTGGGTAAGCAGGCACCACAGTCACATAGCAATTGGTGGGAGAAGGGAGAAAGTAGGAATAACCAGGAACAATCATGTAATCTGCCATAATTCTTAGTAAATATTTGATTGAATGAATCAAATGCACTAAAAGCAACTGGATGAAATGACTGTATTCTTTGCCGGAAAGGGTAAATGCCCTTCTCTAGGCCCAAACCTGCCCATCATTTGGTAAGTAGGGAAACAAATGATTTAACAACAAAAATCTATGACCAAATAACATTTGTGTTGTGTGAATGAAAAATTTACATATAATTTGCAATCAATGGTCTTATTAATACAGCCCGAGTGGATCACTGGTTAAGAGCTCGGCTGCTAACCAAGAGGTCGACAGTTCAAATCTACCAGTCACTCCTTGGAAACCCTATGGAGCAGTTCTACTCTGCCCTACAGGGTCGCTATGAGTTGGAATCCACTCGACGGCAACAGTTTGGTTTTGGTTGGTGTCATGGTTTGAATTATGTCCCCCAAAAAATGTGTGTATCAATTTGGCCAAGCCATGATTCCTGGTACTGTGTGATTTTCCTGTAGTTGTAAACCTGCCTCTATGATGTTAATGAGGGAGGATGGGTGGCAGTTGTGTTAGTAAGGCAGGACCCGATCTCCAAGACTGGATTGTGTCCTGAGGCAATCTCTTGAGATATAAAAGACAGAAGTGAGCAGTGAGACAGAGGGACCTCATACCATCAAGAAAGCAGTGCAGGGAGCAGAGCGCGTCCTTTGGACTGGGGTCCCTGCGCAGAGAAGCTCCTAGTCCAGGGGGACACCATAGAGAAGAAGGCCGACAGAGAGAAAAAGCCTTCCCCTGGAGCTGACGCCCTGAATTTGGACTTTTAGACTACTTTGACTGTGAGGAAATAAATTTCTCTTCGTTAAAACTATCCACTTGTGGTATTTCTGTTGTGGCAGCACTAGATGACTAAGACAATTGGCTTGGTCTTATTAATCAGTAAATACCGTGTAAATGAAGGTAAATATAAATCTGACTTCCACTGAGAGTTGAGAACAGTTTATGATCATTATTTATCATTTACTGTGTGTTTATCAGCAGCTGTGGCCAAGGCTGACTACATGCATGCCAAACCCGATTCCTCTTCTTCCAGAGCTCACAGACTACATCTCCCCAACCATTTATGTCTTGTTGGGGCTACATGACTAGCTCTCACCACTGGAACGTGAGCAGAAATTTGAGTACCGCTGCCAAGCTGAGAAGAGGGTGTATCTTCACCATGTTGTCTTCTCTGATCAGGATGTAGAAGATCCCGTGGAGAGGCAAGTAGATTGAAGAAGCTTCGGTCCCTCCCTTGTGAACCCACAATGGACTGTGACTTGAACAAAAAATACAGCTTTTCAACGTTCAGCTCCTGAGATTTGTGGTGGCTTATTACAGCAGTTAGCCTCTATGAATACAAAAATATTTGGCTTCCAATTGTATATCTTGGTGTGATCCTCGAGGTGTTAACATGAAGCTTTACACAGTATGGTTGAAGGAAACTTGGTTCAGTAATACAACAATTCCACATGTTTAAAGAGAACACAACACCCATCAACGGAAAAAGTAACTTTTATGCAATGTTCTTCGTTACAGCATTGTCAGCAATATCAAAAGTCAAAAGGGTACTGGTTAAATTATGAGACAAATCACTGAAATATCAGTTTCTGTAAAAAATGAAGAAATTCCTTATGTGCTAATATGGAAATACCTCAGATACATTAAGTGAAAAGAGAAAGGTATATAAGAGCATATACCAGTAGTATTTAAGGTATAATCTAATGACTCCTGAAAATCCCCAAGATCCTATCAGGTGATCCACTAGGGTCTCCCTCTCCAACTACATATCTGTAGAAGGCCATATTTCCTTCATATACTTCAATCAAAAATCACAATAGATCAAACGCAGAAGCAGATATGAGAATCCGGCTGTCTCCTAATGAACCAAACACAAAACTTTTTTTCTTAATGTGAAAACAATGTCACTCTTAACTAATTTGGTTTTGAAAAGTATTTTTTATAAATTATATTTTTAAAAATGACACTATACAATGGGTTTATCATTTTTAAAAGAATTAGTATGTTTTTTAATTTCACAATTTTATTCTCTAATGTATGTATTGATAAATATAGCTCACACTGAAAAGTTCTTTGGAGGTCTCGAAAGTTTAATAGTTTAAAAGCATCCTGAGACCAAAATGTTTGAAAACCATAGGTGTATCTAGATAATAAGATTTGTGTACAAAAGGGAGGAAAATAAGAATATTTTTGCACTAGCTTATGTATGCACAAAAAAAAAAAAAACATGCAGTATAAATAAACCAATATCAGAAAGCTACCAGAAGAAAAAAGAAAATAACAAAGATCAGAACAAAAATAAATGAAATAAAGAATGGAAAAACAGAGAATTAACAATGTAGAAGTTGGTTCTCTGAAAAGACCAATAAAATTGACAAACTTTAAGCTACACTGACAAATCAAAAAGAGAAGATGCAAATAACCAAAATAAGAACAAAAGTGGAGACATTACAACAGACCAAACAGAAAGAAAAAGGATCATAACAGAATATTATGAGCAACTATACTGGATCATTGTGCCTTTTTTTTTTTTTATAACTTATTTTTGTTGCTGTTGTTGAGACTATAAACAGCAGAACATACACCAATTCCACTATTTCTACTTGTACCACTCAGTGAGATTTATGACATTCTTTGAGTTGTGTAATCATTCTCATCCTGCTTTTTTGAGTTGGTTCTCTGCCATTAGCATAAACTCACTGCCCCCTAAGTTTCCTTTCTAATTGTTCATGTTACTGTTCTCAGTTTGATTCCATATGGATAGATGTTTAAAAAAAAAAAACAAATTACAATGCTCAAGGCAGACTAAGATAAACTATTGTTTAGTTTTAAGAAGACTTCAGAGGGATATTTTTGGTTTAAGGTTTAAAGAATATCTCAGGGCAATAATTTCAGGGGTTCATCCATCTTCCATGACTCCAGAAAGTGTGGAATCTATGAGAATTAGAAATTGTCTTCTGCATTATACCCCTTTCGATAAGGATTCTTCTAAAGAATCTTTGATCAATATGTTCAGTAATGGTAGCCAGGCACCATCTAGTGATTCTGGTCTCCTGGCAAAAGTGGTAGTTGTTCATGAGGCAATTAGGCACACATTCCATTTCCTCCTCCTATTCCTGACTCTCCTCCTTCTTCTGTTGCTCTAGGTGAATAGAGACCAATTTTTGTACCTTGGGTGGCCATTTGTAAGCTTTTAAGACCTCAGGTACTAAGCAACAAACTAGGAAATAGAATGGAAGAGCTAAACTGTTATTAGGCCAATTAACTGAGTTGTCCCATGAAACCATGATCCTAACTAAACCTCCAAACCAAGGAACCAAATCCCATGAGGTTTTTGGTTGTACATAAGCAGCCTTAGTCATTGTGCTCTTTTAAAGAATTATCTATGTGAGATGAAATTGACAATGGCAACTAGAAAAGTTGTATGAGAAGCTTAGGGGGTAGTGAGTTTAAGATAATGGTGATGGGATAATGTGGAAAAGAATATTGTAACAAATGTCACTGAATTGTACATATAGGAATTGTTGAAATCATGTAACCATGGCTGTGTATACTTTCACAAAAATAATCTTTTTTCCTAAAAAAGCCTCCTGTTATACATTGAATTGTCTCCTCCAAAAATATGTGTGGTAAATCTTAACCTCTATACCTATGGGCATAATTCCATTTGGGACTAGGATTTCTTTGTAATGTTAATGAGGCTATATAGGTGTAGGGTGTGTCTTAACCCAATCACTTCTGATATATAAAAGAACAAATTAAGAACAGAAGAAAGGAAGCACAGATGGGAAAAGATAGAAGTCATGTCACATGAAGATCACCAGGAAACAAAGGAACAGAAGCTGAAAAGAGACAAGGAACTTCTTCCAAAGCTGACGCAGATAGAAAGCCTTCCCCTAAACCCAGTGCCCTAAATCCGAACTTCTAGCCTCCTAAACTGTGAGAAAATAAATGTTCATTAAAGTTATCCACTTGTGCTATTTCTGTTATAGGAGCACTAGTAAACTAAAACACTTCCCAACACAAACAGTTCTGGACCACATGGCTTCACTAGGGAATTCTACCAAACATTTAAGAACTGATGCTAATCTTTCTCAAACTCTTCCAAAAATTAGGGGAGGAATACTCCCTAACTCATTCTACAAAGCCAGCATTACACTGATACCAAAGCCAGACAAAGATACTATAAGAAAACAAAACTACAGACCAATATCTCTTATGAATATAAATGCAAAAATTCTCAACAAAATACTAGCAAACAGAATACAACAGCATACTAGAAGAATTACACACCATGACCAAGTAGGATTTATCCCAGGAATGCAAGAGCGGTTTAACATTGGAAAATCAATCAATGTAATAGACCACATTAATAGAACAAAGGAAAAGAACCACATGATCATCTCAATAGATGCATAAAAGGCATTTGATAAAATTCAACAAACATTCTTGATGAGAAGCACTCAACAAGATAGGACTAGTAGGGAAATTTCTCAATAGGCATAAAGGCATTTATGAAAAACCAACAGCCTACATTATACTCAATAAAGAAATACTGAGAGCTTTCACCTTGAGATTGGGAACAAGACAAGGATGCCCACTTTCACCACTACTATACAGTATTGTATTGCAATACCTAACCAGAGCAATAAGGCAAGAAAAAGAAATAAAATGTATCCAAATTGGGAATGAAGAAGTAAAAGCATGTTTATTTGCAGATGACATGATCCTATACATAGAAAATCCCAAAGAACACACAAGAAAGCTTCTAGAGGCTAGCAGAGGAATTTGCAAAGTTGCAGGGTACAAGATCAACATACAGATATCAGTAATGAGAAACCTGAAAAGGAAATTAAGAAAACTAATCCATCTGCAATAGCATCTAAAAGAATAAAATATCTAGGTATAAGCTTAACCAGGGATGTGAAAGACTTATGTAATGAAAATTATAAAACACTGCTGAAAGAGATTAAAGAAGGCCTAAATAGATGGAAAGACACTCCATGTTTATGGATTAGAAGACTTAACATTGTTAAGAGGTCAGTATTACCCAAAGTGATCTATAGATTCAGTGCAATGTCAATCAAAATTCTAACAGCCTTTTTTTACAGAAAGAGATAAGCTAATCCTCAATTTTATATGGAATGGCAAGAATCACCAGTCAAAGCAATTTTGAAAAGGAAGAACAAATTAGGAAGACTCACACTTCTTGATTTCAAAACATACTCTACTGCTACAGTAATCAAACCAGTCTGGTACTAGTATAATAATAGACACATGTTGCTGTTGTTAGGTGCCCTCGAGTCAGTTCCAACTCATAGCGACCCCGTGAACAATAGACTGAAACAGTGCCTGGTCCTGTGCCATCCTCATGATCGTTGTTATGCTTGAGCTATTATTGCAGTCACTGTGCCATTCATCTTGTTGAGGGTCTTGCTTTTTTTCGCTGACCCTCTACTTCAGCAAGCATGATGTCCTTCTCCAGGAACTGATCCCTCCAGATAACATGTCCAAAATATGTGAGATGAAGTCTCTCCATCCTTACTTTTAAGGAGCATTCTGGCTGTACTTCTTCCAAGACAGATTTATTCATTCTTCGGGCAGTCCATGGTATATTCAATATTCTTTGCAAACACCATAATTCAAAGGCATCAATTCTTCTTCGGTCTTCTTTAATCATTGTCTAGCGTTCACATGCATATGAGATATTGAAAACACCATGGCTTAGGTCAGGCGCAACTTAGTCCTTGACGTAACATCTTTGCTTTTTAACACCTTGAAGAGTTCTTTTGTAGCAGATTTGCCCAATACAATGCGTCGTTTGATTTCTTGACTGTTGCTTCCATGGGTGTTGATTGTGGGTCCAGTAAAATGAAGTCCTTGACAACTTCAATCTTTCCTCCATTTATCATGATTTGCTTATTGGTCCAGTTGTGAGGATTTTTGTTTTCTTTATGTTGAGGTGTAATCTGTACTGAAGATGGTAGTCTTAGATCTTCATCAGTAAGTGCATCAAGTCCTCTTTCAGCAAGCAAGGTTCTGTGATCTGCATATCCCAGGTTGTTAATGAGTCTTCCTCCAATTCTGATGCCCCATTCTCCTTCATATAGTCCAGTTTCTCAGATTATTTGCTCAGCATACCGACTGAATAAGTACGGTGAAAGGATACAATCCTGAACCACACCTGTCCTAACTTTAAATCACGAAGTATCCTCTTGTTCTGTTCAAACGACTGCCTCTTGATCTAGTTACAGGTTCCTCATAAGCACAATTAAGTGTTCTGGAATTCCCATTCTTTGCAATGTTATCCATAATTTGTTATGATTCACACAGTCAAATGCCTTTGCATAGTCAATAACACTGGTAAACATCTTTCTGGTATTCTCCGCTTTCGGCCAGGATCCATCTGACAGCAGCAATGACATCCCTTGTTCCACATCCTCTTCTGAATCTGGCTTGAATTTCTGGCACTTCCCTGTCGAGGTACTGCTGCAACCACTTTTGAATGATCTTCAGCAAAATTTTATTTATGTTATATTAATGAATAAAATGATATTTATTTTATTTTAATAATATTTAAATTTAATGTACTCCTAGATATATTAAAAACTAAAATTTTTAAATATTTACTTTAATAATACCAGTGAATAAAATTAATGAAAACGGACACATAGACAAATGGAATAAAATTTATAGTCCAGAAATAACCCCACACATCTATGGTCAACTGATTTTTGACAAGCGTGCTAAGTCTATTCAGTGAGAAAAAAGAGTCTCTTCAATAAATGGTGCTGGGAAAATTGGATTTCAACATGTAGAAGAGTGAATCAGAATCCATGCCTCACACTCTACACAAAAACAAACTCAGACTGAGGAAGTAAATGTGAAAACTAAAACCATTAAATTCTTTGGAGGAAATAATGTATTTTTATGCAAATAACACTCGCCTTCTATGTTTGTTTGCCGGCCTTGCCCTTCCCCTGAGAGACACCCTCACAAGTGCTGCCATGTCAATCCTATTCCACATGTTGTTGTTAAAAAAAATTTACATAAGGGTTTACGAAAATACTTTCCAGGGGGAGGGTGTGGCGGGCAAACAAACACAGAAGACACATGTTATTTCCGTTAAAAATATGATATAGGGGCATGGCTGCAGGGCCTAGTTTTTAACAATGGATTATCAGATATGAAAGCAAAAGCATGAGCAGCAAAGAACAAAATAGATAAATGAGATCTTATAAAAATTAAATACTTTCGTTCATCAAATGTGGTTATCAAAAAAGTGAAAAGACAACCTACACATTAGGAAAATTTTTCAGGAACCATATGTCCAATAAAGGTGTAATATCCAATATATATCATGTATATATATATATAGAGAGAGAGAGAGAGATTTTCTACAACTTAACAAGAAAAAGATAATCCAATCAAAAATGGGAAAAGACTTTAACAGTCATTTCACCAAACAGGATATTCAAATGGCCAACAAGCACATGTAAAAATGCTAAACGTCATTAGCTATTACCCATTGCTGTCAAGTCTATTCCGAACCATAGCGACCCTATAGGACAGAGTAGAACTTCCCCATACAGTTTCCAAGGAGTGTTGGTGAATTTGAACTGCCAATCTTTTGGCTAGCACCCAATCTCTTTAACCACTGAATCACCAGGGCTCCCATTATCCATTAGAGATCGACAAATCAAACCGCAATGAGGTATCACTTCATTCCCAGTAGGATGGCTAAGATCAAAAAAATGGAAAACAACA
The DNA here is from genome assembly GCF_000243295.1 of Trichechus manatus latirostris. Lineage (NCBI taxonomy): Eukaryota > Metazoa > Chordata > Mammalia > Sirenia > Trichechidae > Trichechus > Trichechus manatus. Next base: position 4,390,501 of record NW_004444115.1, read on the forward strand.
AATGTTGACAAAGATGTGGAAAAACTGTGAAAATGCAAAATAGTATAGGTACTGTGAAAAACAGTTTGGTAGTTTCTCAAAAAGTTAAGCACAGTACAACCATATGACCCAGCAATTCCACTCCTAGATATATACCCAAGAGAATTCAAAGCAGCAACACTACAGACACATGTACACCAACGTTCACTGCAGCACTATTCACATTAGCCAAAAGTTGAAAACAACCTAAATGTCCATCAACGAATAAATGTATAAACAAAATGTGGTACATACATACCATGGAATACTACTCAGCCATAAAGAGAGATGAAATTTTGATACACGGTACAACCCGAATTTGAAAACATTATGTTGAGTAAAATTAGTCCATCTTGAAATAACAAATATTGTATTATCTCGCTTATATGAAATAACAAGAATAGGCAAAGGTATAGAGCCCAAAGTACATTAGTGAGTGATTATGAGGGGCAGGAGCGACAGAGAAAGGGGGAGTCATTGTTTAGGAATCAGTGAATTTTTGTTTATGGTGATAAGAAATTTGGCAATAAATATGGGTGATGGTTGCACAAGATGATTAATGTAATTTATATCAATAAATTGCACAACTGAAAAATGTTGAATTGGCAAATGTATATATATATATTATATATATATATACATTTGCCAACATATATATACATATATGTATATATATATTACAACAATAAAAAAATTAAATCAGTAGTTAAGCAAAGTGGGTGTCATGGATTGAATTGTGTTCCCCAAAATTATATGTGAACTTGCCTAGGCCATGATTCCTAGTAGTATGTAATTATCTTCCATTTTGTGATCTGATGTAATTGTCCTCCATTTTGTGATCCTACATTTTATGTGTTGTAAATTCTAAAACCTCTATGAGGTGGGATTATGGTGAAGTATATCGTAAGTCGCACCCTTACATAAGTCCCCACCCTTACTCAAGTCACTGCCTTACGCAAGTCATGCCCTTGCTTGAGTCCAACCTTTTATATGACAAGAGATAAAAGGAGAAACAAGCAGAAAGGGGAGGGATCTACTACCACCAAGATCTTCTAGACAGAATTTGGTAGCGAGAAGTGAGGTACTGCTCTAACAAATACCTACAATGTGGAAGAGGTTTTAGAACTGGGTAATGGGCACAGGATAGAAGAGTTTTAAGGTGCCTAACAGTAAAACCCTAGATTTCCTTGAAGAGACTGTTGGTAGAATTATGGATGTCAAAGGCAATTCTGATGAGGGCTCAAAAAGAAGTGGGGAGAGCTACAAAATCTCTATCACCTTAGAGAATACATATGGCACCAGCAGCAGAATGTAGCTAGAAATGTGGATGTTAAATGTGCTTCTGATGGGGCTTTAAAAGAAAATGCTGAACATGTGATTGGACAATGGAGGAAGGGCGATGCTTTATATGCAGTGGCAAAGAACTTTCTGAATTATGTTCAAACGTTTGGTGGAAGGTAAAATCTGTAAGGGATGAACCTGAATACCTGGCTCAGGAGATTTCTAAGTAAGATCTTAAAGGGGCTGCGTGGTTTCTCCTTGATGCATACAGTAAAATGCAAGAAAGAAATGAACTTAAAAATGAACTGTGCAAAATGAAAACAGAATTTAAATATTTGGAAAATTCTGTCATAGAAACTAAGAACACATGTCCTAGAATGCTCACCAAGGACTTGGCTATGCCATCTTTTGTCAAAGAAATTAAGCTGTGACTGATGGATCTAACCAGCTACCACAGCAGAACACCCATCAGTTTAGACCGAAGGGGACAAAAAAAGAATGAAAGAAAAGAATGCTGTCTGTCTCTTGGGATTCTACAGGCAGGAAACAGGCCAAATGAGATACATCTGTTGTCTTCTGAGAAAAGAAAAGGACCATCCCTGGAGCAACTCAGAGATCAGTAGAACTGATAGAAGGAGCACGGAGAGCAGGGTTGTCTCAATTTCAAAGGGTGGAACCACAGCCCGCTGGGTTTCTACCCAGAATTCAGAGTGTGGACAACATCCAGAGTCTGGAGGGTAGTGCCATTGCCCAGACGGTCTAGTTAATGTAATTTGTTCTGCTGGGGTTTGGAGTTGTTTGGTGCCTGTTATCCCTTCTTTCCATTTGTATTGGAAATTTCTACCTTGTTCTTGTTCCACCACCATACTCTGTAAACAGATAACTTGTATTCTAGATTTCACAGGTTCACAGATGAAGAGGAATTTTGACTTTCTGAATTTCGAGGAAGAGGTTTTCCTTAGGATGCATCAAGGCAGGAAAAGTCAGTGCCTATCAGAAGAATCCCATCTAGCACAGGAAGTTAAAGGGAGCCAGCAAGTAGCTGTATGCTCGCTTGCGGTGACCACCTGGGTCCACTTGATAAGTCGAATTGGGGGAGGTGCAGCAATGAAGAGAGGGGGTGAGTTTGGACATGTTCTATTGGCATCCATTGACCTAGCCATGGAGGTTAGGGATGAGAGAAAGGGCTGGCTGGTCTGAAATTCAGGGAGTTGTGTGGACTCCTGAGTCTAATGCTGGTACCTATTGACCTAGCCCACAGGGGCTAGGGATGAGCTGTCCAGAACCCAACCAAATGAAGAGAAAGATGTTTGACATTGTGACCTGGTGTAAATTGCTGCAATTTGATGGCTTTCTGAACTAGATGTTGCTTATGGATGCAGATGCTCAAAAGTTCAAACCAGAACAGAAGGATATTTGGGACTTGGAGTTGATTTAAGATTTTTTTACATTTTTTTTAAATAGAACTTTAGATGAAGGTTTATAGAACAAACTAGTTTCTTATTAAACAGTACATATATTGTTTTATGGCATTGGTTAATGACCCCATGACATGTCAGTATTCTCCCTTCTCGAATTTGGGTTCCCTATTACCAGCTTTCCTGTCCTCTCCAGCCTTCTAGTCCTTGCCCTTGGGCTGGTGTGCCCTTTTGTTCTCGTTTTGTCCTATCAGTCTGTCTGATCTTTGGCTGAAAGCTGAACCTCTGGAGTGACTTCATTACTGGACTGAAAGGGTGTCTAGGGGCCATACTCTTGTGGTTTCTCCAGTCTCTGTCAGGCCAGTAAGTCTGGTCTTATTTTTTAGGTAGAATTTGGTTCTACACTTTTCTCCTGCTCTGTCCAGCACCCTCTATTATGATCCCTGTCAGAGCAGTGAGTGGTGGTAAACAGGCACCATCTAGTTGTACTGGACTCGGTATGGTGGAAGCCATAGTAGTTGTGGTCTATTAGTCCTTTGGCCTAATCTTTCCCTTGTATCTTTAGCTTTCATTTTCCCTTGCTCCTGAAGGGGTGAGACCAGTGGAGTATCTTAGATGGCCGCTCATAGGCTTTTGAGACCACAGACGTTACTCACCAAAGTAGAATGTAGAACATTTTCTTTATAAACTGTGTTATGCCAATTGAGCTAGATGTTCCCTAAGACCATAGCCCTACAGCCCTCAGCCCAGTAATTCAGTCCCTAAGAGAGTTTGGATTTGTCCCTGGGGCTTCCATTATCTCACCCTGAATAAGTTGTGCTGGCTTCCCCAGTATTGTGTATTGTCTTATCCTTCACCACAGTTACCATTTATCAATTGTCTATTTAGTGTTTTTCACCCCCACCCTCCCCTCCCCTCCCTCATAACCATCAAAGATTGTTTCTTTTTGTGTGTAAACCTATTCGTAAGTTTTTATAGTAGTGGTCATATAATATTTGTCCTTTTGTGATTGACTTATTTCACTCAGCAGAATGTCCTCCAGATTCATCCATGTTGTGAGATGCTTTGAAGATTCATCATTGTTCTTTATTGTTGCATAGTATTCCATTGTGTGTATGTATCACAGTTTATCCACTCATCTGTTGATGGGAGTCATGGATTGAATTATGTCCCCCAAAATATTTGTCAACTTGACTAGGTCATGATTCCCAGTACAGGGAGAGGGGGTGGTTGTGATGTGTGGAGCTATGTTGGGTTTGGAAAAAGAGAGAAACAGGAGTAAAAATAATGCTGAGGGAGCTAGCCATTGGAGTGGAGAAACAAGAAACCAAGAAATAGAAAAAAACAAAAATGAAAAAATTTATTAATTTAAACAGATTTTTAATAAAAATATTTTTTTAAATGCCCAAAGGGATCTCACAGGCATGGATGCAGAGACTGAGGAGTGGCTCCCAAGCTGCACAGTATAGCCCAGATATAAGAGGTGGAGATGCTACACTGAGCCAGGTATTCAAGAGACAGTAAATAAGGTAAGTAAAAAGAGACTAGAAACCAAAAAATGAAGAAAAATAACAGAAAAAAAGAAAGAGAAAACAAATAAACAAACAAAAAAAAAACCCAGGGATCCCACCAGCATGGCTGCACAGACTGGGGAAATGGACCAGGGAAGCAGTTCCCCAGCTGAGCAGCACTTCATAGCCTGTCAAGAAGCAAAGACGGCATACGGAGTCAGGTGTTCGAGGGAAAGGAAGGGGAGTTGTTGAGAGGCAGGGAAGAAACAAAAAGAGGCTGAAAAAAGCAATATCAGCAACAAAGAAATGGCACTGAAGAAGCCGGCTGGTGTGGGTAGGGTGAATTCACATGGCACGGAACCAGTGCCTTCCATGCTGTGGTCGCAGCCTGCTGGGGAGCAGCGGATTGGCTCTCTGGAAAGCCAGGAATCCGTCCACCGGGAAGTAGTGAATTGGCCCTCTGGGAAGCTGCGAATCCACCCGCTGGGAAGCAGCAAACTGTCCTGCCGGGAAGCCAGGAATCCGCCTGCCAGGAAGCAGCAGACCAGCTAGATGGAAGCAGCAAATGTCAAGCAGGGAGAGGCAGGGTTGAGGGTGGGAAGGCATGCTGGCGGAGTCAGCACAATTTGACCAAGGCAAAGTCATAGAAGATTCACAGACACATTGAAACTCCCTGAGGGACTGAGTTACTGGGCTGAGGGCTGGGAACCAAGGTCTTGGGGGAAATCTAGCTCAATTGGCATAACATAGTCTGTAAAGGAAATATTCTACATCCGACTATAGTGAGTAGCATATGGGGTCTTAAAAGCCCATGAGGTGCTAACATACATCTGCTGGTCCCATCCTGACTGGAGCAAAGGAGAATGAAGAAAAACACAAGGGAAAGACTAGTCCAAAAAACTAGTGGATCGTAACTACCACAACGTTCACCAGAATGAGCCGAGAACAACTAGATTGTGCCTGGCTACCACCACTGACTGCTCTGGAAGGGATCACAGTAGAGGGTCCTGGACAGAGCAGGAGAAAAATGTAGAACAAAATTCAAATTCACACACACACAAAAAAAAAAAATCAGACTTGTCAGTCTGATAGAGACTGGAGAAAATCCAAGAGTATTGCACCTGGACACCCTTTTAAATCAGTATTGAAGTCACTTTCGTAGTTCACCATTCAGCCAAAGATTAGACAGGCCTACAGGGCAAACAGTGACACACGTGAGGAATGTGTATCGTAGTTCAATCATGTACACAAGACTAAATGGGCACATCAGCTCAAATGCAAAGATGAGAAGGCAGGAAGGGACAGAAACTGGACGAATGGAAACAGGGAACACAGGGTGGAGAAGGGGAGAGTACTGACACATCGCAGAGTTGGCAAGCAATGTCACAAAACAATTTGTGTATTAATTTTTTAAATCTTTTTTAATTGTACTTTAGGTGAAGGTTTACAGAACAAATAGTTTCTCATTAAAGAGTCAGTACACATATTGTTTTATAACATTGGTTAACAACCCTATGACATGTCAACACTCTCCTTTCTTAAACTTGGAGGACTTTTTTTTGGTGAAAATATACATAGCCAAAATTATACCATTTCAAAAGTTTCTACCTATACAATTCAGTGACATCGATAACATTCTTCCAGTTGTGGTGTTATTCTCACTATCCTTTTCCAAATCATTCCATCACCATTATCTTCAACTCACTGAACCCTAGGCTTCCCATCAAACCTTTCGAGTTGCTGTTGTCAAGTTGATCTCAAATAAATAATTCTTTTTTTTAATACCTTAGATGAAGGTCTGCAGAACAAATACTTTCTCATTAAACAGTACACATATTGCCCTATGACAATGGTTAACAATTCCACATGTCAACACTGTCTCTTCTCAACCTTGGGTTCCCTATCACCAGCTTTCCTGTCCCCTTCTGCCTTCTACTCCTTGTCCCTGGAATGCTGTGCCTCATTAGTCCCATTTTGTTTTATGAAAGTATTCAATCCCTGGCTGAACGGTGAACTTCCTGAGTGACTTTACCACTGAGCTAAAAGGGTGTCCGGGGACCATACTCTCAGGGTTTCTCCAGTC
>NW_004444115.1:4397613-4410493 GCF_000243295.1 Trichechus manatus latirostris
CATCTTTTTGCTATTGTGAACAGTGCTTCAATGAATATGAGTGTGCATATGTCTATTTGTGTGAGAGCTCTTATTTCTCTAGGATATATTCCTAGGGGTGGGATTACATTTGTAGTGCTTTTTTTTGTGGTGCTGACATTTTCTTTGTTCCTCTTACTCTCCTGTGCTGAGTTCCTTTTGTTTGTGGATTTTTTTTTTTCATTTCTTTTGTTTTTGTAGGTTTTGTTTTTACTGAGACTTTATGTTCTTCTTCTTTATTTTGATGAGTAGGTTTGTTAACTTTTTTTGTGGTTACCATGAAATTTACCCATATCTTCCTAGATTTGAAACAGTCTCTTATTATTTGGTATCATCTAGCCTTCCTCTCCATTAGAAGGTTTCATACCTACACCGTTTATTCCCTCTTTTGTTGTTTGGATGCTGTTGTCATTTACAGATTAACCCCTCTGGTTCCCTGTTTAATTCTTTTGGTTTTGGATAGTCCTTAAGAGTTCATTTCCTAGGCTGGCATGTGGTTAGTACAATCCTGTTTCCTATAATCAGCCTGTGGTCTGATGTTGTTTGTTCTCAGATCGAAGGACTCACTTTAATAAGCCTTGTAAGTATGGTTTGGTTTTTACATAGTCCCTTAAGTTCTGTTTATCTGGAAATGATGAATTTCACCATCATATTTGAACAAGAATTTTGCAGGATATATTATTCTTGGCTGGCAATTTTTTTCTTTCAAGGTTTTGTATATGTCATCCCATTTCCTTCTTGCCTGCATGGTTTCTGCTGAATAATCCCAGCTTAGTCTTATCATTTCTCCTCTGTATGTGACTTTTGGTTTTTCTCGAGCTGCTCTCAGGATTCTTTGTCTTTGGTTTTAGTGTGTGATTATGATATACCTTGGTGATTTTCTTTTGGGGTCTTCCTATATGGGGTTCGCTGAACTTCTTGGATGGTCAGCTTTTCATCTTTCATGATATTGGGGAAGTTTTCTGTCAGCAATTCTTCAATGATCCTCTCTGTTTTCTGTTTTCTCCCCCTGTTCTGGAACTCCGATCACTTGCAGATTTTTGCTTTTGATTGTATCCCACATAATTCTCAGGGTTTCTTCATTTTTCTTCATTTTCTTTTCTGATTTTTCTTAAGAGTTGTATCCAAGTGTTTTTTCTTCAATTTCGCTGATCTTATCTTCCATCGTTTCAAGCCTGCTACTCAGCCCTTCTATGACACTGTCCATTTCTGAAATCTTGTTGTTTATCTTTTGGATTTCTAATTGTTGCTTTTGTATGATTTCTAGTTGTGAATTTGTTTTAGCATTTTGTTCCTGTATTATTTTCCTGAATTCTACCATATTTTGTCTGTACTTTCCATGAATTTTTCTGCCTTTTCCATGAATTTGTGTATTTTTTCCTCATTTTTGTCTGCTTTTTGCTTCAACTCTTGGATAATTCTGAATATTAGGGATTTGAATTCCCGATCAGTTAGGTCTAGTGTCTTTTCATCCACTGGAAGATCAGCTGGTGTTTTATTTTGGACGCCTACTGGAACCTGTCCTGTTCTGTTTTTGTAAATGTTTTGATATTGTCTGCTGTCTTCGGGGCATTCAGTGGTTATTTTCCTCGTTTACTGATTGTAGATTTGTTTGTTTTAACCTGCTTTTTTGTTTTATTTGGTTATGTCTGAGCAGGCAGGCTGTGCATTCTTTGTTGTTTGTCTGTGGGCATGATAATTTCACCTCCTTCTCCAATATGCAGGGTCAGTCACTCAGGTATGGTACAGCAGGGCAGGTCCAGCTGAAGGGGAGTTGCTGGGATGGGTTGTTTGTGGCACGTACCAGGACTGACAGTGCGGACCAGGAATCAGTGCAGGGCAGGTTCCAGTATGCCGTGCATGTGCTGCTTGGGAGTGTGATGTTCAGCGCACAGTGCAGGTAGGCAGGAAGGAGGGTGTACATTGTGATGTGTGGAGCCAAGATGGGTATGGGAAAGAAGAGAGAGAGGAGAGAGGAGCAGGAGCCAAAAACTTACACAAAAACAAAAAAGAGTGCTAAAGGAACTTGCTATTGTAGTGGAGAGATGAGAGACTGGAAAATGGGGAAAAACAAAAATAAAAAAGAAGAAATGTAAAAGAAAAAATGAATAAATCAAGAAACTTGAGATGAAGAAAGACAAAAAGGGAATAAGAGAGAGAAGAAAACAAATAAAAGAAACAAAAAGAAAACCAAAAAAGAAATGCCCCCAGGGATGTCCCTATGCATCTGCGCAGAGTAAGGGAGTAGCTTCCAAGCTGCACGGTACTGACCAGCTAGAAGGGGCTCCCAAGCCAAGAAAAGAAAAAGAAAACAAACAAATAAAACAGAACAAATCAGAGCAAACAAACAAACAAAAAAGCCCCAGGGGTCCCACCAGCATGGTGGCACAGGCCGGGAAGTAGTTTCAAAGTCAAGCCTTTCAGGAAGAAGCAAAGATGGCGCACAGAGCCAGGTATTTGAGAGAATGGAGGGGGAGGTGGTAAGAGGTAAGGAGGAAATCTAGAGCAACACCAGCAGCCAACAGAAGGCACTCATAGAGCTGGCCAGTGCAGGTGGGTGGAATCCAAGTGACACCGAGGTGAAGCTGTTTCTTCCTGGCCAAGAGACTACAGCTACAGGAAGTAGAGGAGACTAAGTGGGGGTGAAAAGGGTGGGAGGTGGGAAAGCCTATATCGTGGGTTACCGGTTGTTCTGACTCCTGCTGAAAGCTCCATGAAGCTGCTTTCTCATTCCTCCTGTTCGCTGATCTCCAATAGGAGTCCAAGATGGTGGATCCGTGCTGCGGTAGCTGAAAGGGGACCTCTGTATGTATCTCTCCTCTCACCCTGTTCTCTGTCAGTTTCTTATTCCATTAGGTGCTTGGCTGAGTTCTTTATCTCTTTATTTGATGCTTAGGGTTTTAGGATTTACGTGTGACTCTGTTTGACTTAGTTTTTCTGATCTTTGCTGCAGAGGAATGGCTTGGTTCTTCTGACTATAGCACCATGTAGCCCAGAGGTCTGTGTATTAATTTTTTAATGGGAAACTAATTTGTTCTGAAAACTTTCACCTAAAACACCATAAAAAAAGAAAAAAAAAAGCAATGAAGTACACTTCTACTCTTGCCACAGATATTGCCACCGTGGGTTCAAATTTACTTGATGGCAATAGGTAGTTTACAGCTGTACATTTCTTTCTGTGACTTGCTTTTCCTTCATTCCATCAGTTTTGGTATGTTGTGTTTTGGATTTCATTAACCAAGTTATTTTCTCACTTCCCTAATGATTTCTTCTTTGATCCTGTCTTAGGCAGAGTTCTCTAGAGATGAAAGTCAATAAAGTGTAGAAAGAAAGAGAGGTTTATCTCGAGAAAATGGCTCATGCAGTTTTAGAGACTGGCAAGTCCCAAGTCTGAGAGTCAGGTGTCAGGCTGGAGGCTTCTCCTGACTCCCGTAACTGTGGGGGCTGACGAACCCAAGATCAGCAGATCAGACAGCAGGCCACAAGCTCATAGGTTGCAGAGGCTGAAGAATCCAAGATCAGCAGGTGAGATGGCAGACTGCTGACTCACAGGCTGCAAAGGCTGATGAATCCCAAGATCAGCAGGCAATACGGCAGGCCGTTGGCTCAAGTCTCAAGAACTGGAGATGAGATAATGACAAGCCAGATGCAGGATCCAGAGCAAGAGCCAGCTTTGCCAGAGCGCCCGTATATATTGGGTGCAGACCACAACCCTGAGGAAACTCTCCTTACAACTGATTGATCATATCAGATCACATCATCAAGGCGATTACATTATATTATTTATGGGAAATCACAAAATCGAGAATAATAACATCATTAGATAACTGCCAAACTAATCATAACTGCCAAACCATTGAGAATCATGGCCCAGCCATGTTGATATACAACATTAACCATCACAGACCCATTGGTTGTGGAAGGGTGTACTGTTTAATCTTCAAATATTTTTTAATTTTACAGTTTTCTTTATGTGATTTTTAGTTCCATTCCATTGTGGTCAGAGAAGATATCCTTTTATTATTTGAATCTTTTCAAATTTACCAAGACCTTGTTTTGTGGCCTGACATATTGTCTATCCTGGAAATGGTCCATATGCACTTCAGGAGAATGTGTATTGTGCTGTTGTTGGGTAGAGTGCTCTGTATATTTCTCTTAGGTATAGCTGGTTTATAGTGTTGTTCTTTATTTCTTTATCTTCTATCTAGATGTTCTATCCATTATTGAAAGTGGTGTTATTGTAGAATTGTCTATTTTTCCTCTTCATTTTGTCAATTTTTGATTAATATATTTGGGGCTCTGTTGTTATATCTTCCTGATGGGTTGTACCTTTTATCAATATATAATGCCCTTCTTTATCTCTTATGAACTGTTTGAAATTTGTTTATTTTATGTGACAGTAATATAGCTACACCAAACCTCTTTTGGTTACTATTTACAGGGAATATCTGTTTCCATGCTTTTACTTTCAAAATCTTTTCATCTTTGTATCTAATGTGCATCTCTTGTAAACGGCATACAGATGGATTTTGTTTTTTTTAATCCATTCTGCCAATCTCTGCCTTTGGTTTTAGAGTTTAATTCACTTACATTTAAAGTAGTTAATGATAAGGATTTATTTCTTCAATTTTGCTATTTGTTTTCTGTAGTTCATATGTTTATTGTTACTTAGTTCCTCCATTACTGCCTTTTATTTAGTTGATTTCTTGTAGTGTGCCATTTTTATTTGCTTTCTTTTTATGTGTATTTTTTATTGGTAACCTTGTGTATTACAATTAACATCTTAAATTTATAGCAAACATGTTTGAATAATACCAACTTAGTTTCAATAGTATATAAATATCTCCTTATACACATCTCCATCCTTACCCCTTTAAAAATTGTTATTGCTATGGAATATATCATAATGTATGGTGTGCCCACTATAGCAGATTTATAATTGTTTAACACATTTTAAATCACACAGGAAAAAAAAGTGGAGTTACAAACCTAAAACACAATAGTACTGGCTTTTACATTAACCAGTGTAGTTACTTTACCAGTGTTCTTTATTTCTTCTCTTGAGTTTGGGTTACAGTCTAGTGTCTTTTCATTTAAACCTGAAGGATTCCCTAAAACATTTCTTGTAGGTAAAGTCTACTGGTAATGCATTTCTTAAGCTTTTGTGTCTCTGCAAGTATCTTAATTTCTTCTTCTTTTTTTAAAATTGTTTCTGTTGTTGAGAATATACACAGCAAAACATACACTAATTCTCCTTTTTTTTTAATTATTGTGTTTTTGGTGAAAGTTTACAGAGTGAATTAGATTCTCTATTAAACAATTAATACACAAATTGTTTTGTGCCATTGGTTACCAACCCTACAATGTGTCAACACTCTCCCCTTATCGACCTCAGGTTCCCCATTTTCATTCTTCCAGTTTCCCTGTCGTTTCCTGCCTTCTGGCCTTTGCTTTTGGGCTAGAGTGCCCATTTAGTCTTGTATACGTGGTTGAACTATGTGTGTTATTGTTTCTTTTATAGGCCTGTCTAATCTTTGGCTGAAGGGTGGAGTTCAGGAGTGACTTCAGTACCTAGTTAAAAGGCTGTACAGCAGCCATACTCAGGGTTCCTCCAGCATCTGTCAGACCGGGGAGTCTGGTCTTTTTGTGTGTGTCAGTTTGAATTTTCTTCTACATTTTTCTCCAGCTCTGTCCGGGACCTTGTGTTGTGATCCCTGTCACATCAGTCGGTGGTGGTAGCTGGACATCATCTAGTTGTGCTGGACTCACTCTGGTAGAGGCTGTGGTAGTTGTGTTCTAGTAGTCTTTTGGACTAATCTTTCCCTTGTGTCCCTGGTTTTCTTCACTCTCCCTTGCTCCAGACCAGTGGCCGCTCACAAGCTTTTAAGACCCCAGATGCTACTAACCAAAGTAGAATGCAGACTGTTTTCTTTATAAATTATATTATGCCAATTGAGTTAGATGTCCCCCGAGACCATGCCCCACAACAATCAGCCCAGTAGCTCAGTCTCTCAGGGAGTTTGAATGTGCCTATGAAGCTTCTGTGACTTTGCTTTGGTCAAGATGTGCTGACTTCCCCAGCACTGTGTACTGTCTTACCTTTCACCAAAGTTACCACTTGTCTGCTATCTAGTTAGTGCTTTTTCCTCCCTATCCCTCCCCTCACTCATAACCATCAAAGATTGTTTCTTTCTGTGAGTAAACATTTTCATGAATTTTTATTGTAGTGCTCTCGTACAGTATTTGTCATCTTGTCATTGACATTTCATTCAGCATAACGCCCTCCATATTCATCCATATAGCGAGATCTTTCGCAGATTCATCATTGTTCTTTTTCGTTGCGTAGTATTCTGTTGTGTGGATATATCAGTTTGTTTATCCATTCATCTGTCAATGGGCACTCAGGTTGTTCCATCATTTTGCTATTATGAATAATGCTGAAATGAATATGGTGTTGCATACGTGTATTAGTGTGACAACTCATTTCTCTAGGATATATTCCTAGGAGTGGGATTGCTGGATCATATGGTATTTCTATTTCTCTCTTTTTAAGGAAGTATGATATAATTTTCCAAAATGGTTGCACCATTTTGCATTCCTACCAGTGGTGCATAAGAGTCCCAATCTTCCCACAGCCTCTCCAACATTTGTTTTTTATTTGTGCCAGTAATGTCAGGGTGAGATGGTATCTCATTATAGTTTTGATTTGCATTTCTCTAATGCATAGTGATCTCTTGAGCATTTCCTTATGTGTCTGGTAGCCAATGGAATGTCTTCTTTGGTGACGTGTCTGTTCATATCCTTTGTCCATTTTTTAATTGGATTATTTGTCTTTTTGTTGTAAAGGTGTTGCATTTTCCTATAAATTTTAGAGATTAGACCTTTAACTGATTTGTCATAGGCAAAATGTTTTTCCAGTCTGTAGGTTCTCTTTTTACTCTTTTCATGAAATCTTTTGATGAGCATAAGTGTTTAATTTTTAGAAGATCCAAGTTATCTAGCTTATCTTCTGGTGTTTGCGTATTGTTAATTATGGTTTGTATCTGATTTGTGTCATATATTAGCGTATATTAGAGCCCTTAGTGTGGATGCAATATTTTCTTCCATGATCTTTATACTTTCTGGTTTTATATTTAGGTCTCTGATGCATTTTGAATACTTTTGTGTGTATAGTGTGAGGTATAGATCCTGATTCATTTTTTTTACAGATGGACATCCAGTTTTGCCAGCACCATTTGTTAAAAAGACTGTCTTTTCCCCATTCAATGGACTTTTGGCCTTTGTCAAAGATCAGGTAACTGTGGGTGAATGGATTTACATCTGGGTTCTTGAATCTGCTCCATTGGTCAATGTGTCTGTAATACCAGTACCAGGCTGTTCTGACTATAGTAGCTGTATAGTAGATTCTGAGGTCAGGTAGTCTGAGGGCTCCTACTTTGTTCTTCTTCTTCAAAAATGTTATACTTCTCCAGGGCCTCTTTTATTTTCATATAAAGTTAATGATTAGTTTTTCCATCTAGTTAAAGAATGATGTTGGTATCTGGATTGGGATTTGCACCATGTATGCAGATTTTTTGGGTAGAATTGACATGTTCACAACATTGAGTCTACCTATCCATGAGCATGGTATGTTTTTCCATTTATGTAGGTCTCTTGATTTCTTGCAGTAGTATTTTTTAGTTTTCTTTGTATAGGTCTTTTATGTCCCTAGTTAGATTTATTCCTAAGTATTTTATTTTTTTTGAGGGTGGGAAATTATAAATGTTATTGCTTTCCTGATTTCCTTTGTACAAGTCTCTTTATTGGTGTATAGGAGTCCAATTGGTTTTTATGTCTGTCTTGTATCTTGCTACTCTGCTGAATATTTTTATTAGGTCCAGTAGTTTTCTTGTGGAGTCTTTAGGGTTCTCTATGTATAGAATTATATCATCCACGAATACAGATAGTTTTACTTCTTGCTTACCAGTTTGGATGCCCTTTTTCTTGCATTATTGCTTTAGCTAGGACTTCCAGCACAATGTTAAATAGGAGTGGTGATAAAGGGCATCCTTGTGTTGTTCCCATTCTCATGAGGAATGTTTTCAGCCTCTCCCCATTGAGAATGATGTGCATCGTTGGTTTTGTATAGATGCCCTTTATTATGCTAAGAAATTTCCCTTCTATTCCTATTTTATTAAGAGTTTTCATCAGGAATGGCTGTTGGAATTTTCAAATGCCTTTTCTGCATCGATTGATGTGATCATGTGATTCTTTTATTTAACTGGTGGAGTAAGTTGATTGATTTTCTAATGCTGAAGCATCCTTACATACCAGGTATGAATACCACTTGTCATGGTATATTATTTTCTTTATATGTTGCTGAATTCAATTGACTAGAATTTTGTTGAGAAGATCTCAGCTGCCAACAAAAAGGTCAGTGGTTTGAACCCACCAGCCACTCCTTAGAAACCCTGCAAGACAATTCTACTCTGTCCTATAGAGTAGGAATTGGCTTGATGACAACGGATTTGTTGTTATATTCACAAGAGTTATTGGTCAGTAATTTTCTTTTTTGTGGTATCTTTGCCTAGTTTTGGTATCAGAGTTATGCTGGCTTCATAGAATGAATTTGAAAGTATCCATTCCTTTTCCATGTTCTGAAGCAGTTTGAGTAGTACTGGTGTGAGTTCTTCTCTGAATGTCTGAATGTGAAGCCTTCTGGGCCAGGACATTTGTTGTTGTTGTTGGGAGTTGTTTTTATTACCTTTTCAATCTCTTGTTTGGATCTGCTCAGATTTTCTGCCTTAGTTTGTGTTAGTTTAGGTAGGTATTGTGTTTCCAGAAATTTGTCCCTTTCTTCTAGGTTTTCAAATTTGTTGGAGTGCAGGTTATTGTAGTTCTCTATTATGATCCATTTCATTTCAGTTGGGTCTGTTGTAATGTCCCACATTTCATTTCTTATCTGGGTTACTTGCTTCCTCGCCTGTTTTTCTTTTGTCAGTTTGGCAAATGTTTTTGGTCATTTTGTTGATCCTTTCAAAGAACCAATTTTTGGTTTTGTTCATTTTTTCTATAGATTTTCTATTCTCTATTTCATGTATTTCTGCTCTGATCTTTATTATTTCTTCTGGTGGCTGCAGGCTTCTTTTGCTGTTCTCTATTTGTTTGAGTTGTAGTGCTAAATGTTTGATTTTGTCCCTTCTTTTTTCAAAGTTTGTGTATATATTGCTAAAAATTGACACAGGAGCACTTCTTTTATTGTCCCAAAGGTTTTGGTACAATGAGTTTTCAATCTCATTTGATTCTAGAAATTTTTTCATTCTATTTTCGATTCCCTCTAAGACCCAGTGGTGTTTAAGCACACTGTTATTCAGTTTCCATGATTTTGACTTTCTTTCCTTGCTCTTCTTGTTATTAATTTCCACTTTTATGGCACTGTGATCAGAGAAGGTGCTTTGTATCATCTCAGTGTTCTGGATTTTGGTCAGGGTTGTTTTTGGGCTTAAGATGTTCTCTTAGTTATCTAGTGCTGCTATAACAAAATATCACAAGTGGATGGCTTTAACAAAGCAAAATTTATTCTCTCACAGTCTAGTAGGCTACAAGTCCAAACTCAGGGTGTCAGCTCCAGGGGAAGGCTTTCTCCATCAGCTCTGTAGGAAGGTCCTTGTCATTAATCTTCCCTTGGTCTAGGAGATTCTCTGCGCAGGAACCTCAGGTCCAAAGGACACGCTTTGCTCCCAGTACTGTTTTCTTGGTGATATGAGGTCCCCATGTCTCTCTGCTTGCTTCTCACTTTTATAACTCAAAAGAGATTGGCTTAAGACATTCTCTAATCTTGTAGATCTCATCAATATAACTGCCACTAATCTGTCTCATTACATCAGTGATAGAATTTACAACATATAGGGAAATCACATCAGACGACAAAATGGTAGAAAATCATGTAATACTGGAAATCATGACCTAGCCAAGTTGACAGTTATTTTGGGGGGACACAATTCAATTCATGACAGATGTGATCTATTTTGGAGAATGTTCCATGTGTTTTTTAAAAGACTGTACACTTTGCTGTTCTTGGATGGAACGTTCTATAAATGTCTATGGGGTCAAGAAGGTTGATACAAGTCTTTTTCTTTAATTATTTTTTTATTGTACTTTAGGTGAAGGTTTACAGAACAAATAGTTTCTCATTAAACAGTCAGTACACATATTGTTCTATGACACTGGTGAACAACTCCACTACATGTCAACACTCTCCCTTCTCAACCTTGGAAGACCTTTTCTTTTTCTGATGAATATATGCGTAGCCAAAGATACACCATTTCAAAAATTTCTACATGTAAAATTCAGTAACATCGATCACATTCTTCCGGTTGTACTGCTATTCTCACCTTAGAAGAAGGTTTAAAGAACAAAATAGTTTCTCATTAAAGAGTTACTACACATATTGCCCTATGACAGTGGTTAAAACCCACTACATGTCAACACTGTCCTTACTCAACCTTAGGTTCCCTACCACCAGCTTTCCTGTCCCATCCTGCCTTCTACTCCTTGTCCCTGGATTGCTGTGTCTCATTAGTCTCATTTTGTTTTATGCGGCTGTCCAATCCCGGCTGAATGGAACCTCAGGAGTGACTTCACTGAGCTAAAATGGTGTCCGTGGGCCCTACTCTCGAGATTACTCCAGTCTCTGTCAGGCCAATAAATCTGATCTTTTCGTGTGTTAGAATTCTGTTTTACATCCTTCTCCAGCTCTGCCTAGAACTGCTCTGTAGTGAGCAGTCAGTGTGGTAGCCGGGCACCATCTAGCTGTACTGGACTCAGTCTGGTGGAGGCCTTGGTAGCTGTGGTCCATTAGTCCTTTGGACTAATCTTTTACTTGTTTCCTGTTCTCTTCATTCTCCCTTGCTCCCGAAGACCAGTGGAATATTTTAGATGGCTGTTCACAGGCTTTTAAGACCCCAGACACTATTCACCAATGTAGTATGTAGAACATTGTCTTTATATACTGTGTTATGCCAATTGATCTAGATGTTCCCAGAGATCATGATCCCCACAGCCCTCTCCACCCAGCAAATCAGTCCCTCAGGAAGTTTGGATGTGTCTAGGGAGCTTCCATGACTTTATCTTCATCAAGTGCTGGCTTCCCCAGTATTGTGTACTGTCCTATTCTTCAACAAAGTTACCACTTCTCTACTGTCTATTTAGTATTTCCCCCCGACCCTCCCATCCCTCCTACCCAATAAAAACTATTACTTTTGTGCATAAACTTTTTCATGAGTTTTTACAATAGAGGTCTCATACAATATTTGTCCTTTTGTGATTGACTTATTTCACTCAGCATAATGTCCTCCAGTTTCATCCATGTTATGAGATGCTTCACAGATTCATCATTGTTCTTTATCGTTGCATAATACTCCATTGTGTGTATGTACATAGTTTGTTTCTCCATTCGTCTGTTGATGGGCATTTTGGTTGTTTCCATGTTTTTGCTATTGTGAACAATGCTGCAATAAACATGGGTGTGCATATGTCTATTCGTGTGAGAGCTCTTATTTCTCTAGGATATATTCCTAGGAGTGGGATTGCTGGATCGTATGGTGTTTCTATTTCTAGCTTTCTAAGGAAGTGCCATATCATTTTCCAAAATGGTTGTATCATTTTGCATTCCCACCAGCAGTGCATAAGAGTTCCGATCTCCCTGCAGCCTCTCCACATTGCTTATTTCCAGTGTTTTTGATTCGTGCCAGTAATGTCAGGGTGAGATGGTATCTCATTGTTGTTTAATTTGCCTTTCTCTAATGGCTAGTGATCGTGAGCTTTTCCTCACGTGTCTGTTGGCCGCTTGAATGTCTTCTTTGGTAAAGTGTCTGTTCATTCTTTTGCCCATTTGTAATTGGATTATTTGTCTTTTTGTTGTAGAAGTGTTGGATTTTCTTGGAGATTTTAGAGATCGGACCTCTGTCTGACTTGAAATGCCACCCAAATTTTTCCCAGTCTGTAAGTTCTCTTTTTACTCTTTTGATGAAGTCTTTTGATGAGCATAGGTATTTGATTTTTAGAAGATCCCAGTTATCTAGCTTATCTTCTGGGGTTTGTATGCTGATGGTTATGGTTTGTATCCTGTCAATGACGTGTATTAGGGCCCTTAGCGTTGGTCGTATTTTTTCTTCTATGAACTTTATATCCATTTTGAATTAGTTTTTGTATATGGTGTGAGGTATAGATCCTGTTCCATTTTTTTGAATATGGACATCCAGTTGTGGCAGCACCATTTGTTAAAAAGACTGTCTTCCCCATCTGATGGACTTTGTCAAAGATCAGGTGACCGTGGGTGGATGGATTTACATCTGGGTTCTCAATTCTGTTCCCTTGGTCAGTGTATCTGTCGTTGTACCAGTACCAGGCTGTTTTGACCGTAGCTGTATAGTAGGTTCTGAGGTCAGGTAGTGTGAGTCCTCCAACTTTATTCTTCTTCTTCAGTAGTGCTTTACTTATTTGGGGCTCCTTCCTTTTCCATATAAACTTAATGATTAGTTTTTCCATCTCTTTAAAGAATGTTGTCTGTATTTGGATCGGGATTGCATTGTATTTTGTAAATTGCTTTTGGTAGAATTGTAATATTCACTATGTTGAGTCTACCTATCCATGAGCATGGTATGTTTTTCCATTTATATAGATCCCTTTGGGTTCCTTGCAGTAGAGTTTGGTAGTTTTCTTCATATAGGTGCTTTGCATCCCTGGTTAGATTAATTCTTAAGTATTTTATTTTTTTATGAGCTATTATAAATGGCATTGTTTTTCTGATTTCCTTTTTGTCCTTCTCTTTATTGGTGTATAGGAATCCAATTGATTTTTGTATGTTTATCTTGTATCCTGC
>NW_004444115.1:4414820-4438787 GCF_000243295.1 Trichechus manatus latirostris
TCACAGCACAGCCTGGCCAGAAGGCACAGAGGCATACAACCCCTGGTATTCAGGGATCAGAAAGAGAAGGAAGATATAGAGAGACGAGAAACTGAGCAATGAAGAAAGACAAAAGGGAAAAAGAGGGAAAAGAAAACAAAACAAATCAAAAACAAAAAAAAGAACAAGAAAGGCCCCAAAAAAAAACAGGAGAAAAAAAACAATGAGAAAAGAAATGTCCTCAGGGATCCCTCTGCACGTCTGTGGAAGCCGAAGGGGAGTCTCCCTGGAACGCAGCTCTTCTTGGCCAGAAAGGGCTCCCAACTCAAGAAAAGGAAAAGAAAACAGAGAAACAATTCAAAACCAAGAAAAGCCCCAGGATCCCACCAGCGTGGTAGCCCAGAACGGGAAGCAGCTCCACACTCGAATGGAGCTCCACAGCCCCTCAGGAAAAAGCAAAGATGGCGCACGGAGCCAGGTACTCGAGAGAAAGGAGGGGGAGGCGGTGAGAGGCAAGCAAGAAATCCAAAGAAGCAGAAAAAACAAAAACAAAAAAAGCAACACCAGCAGCCAACAAATAGCACTCAGAGAGCGAGCCAGTGCTGGCTGGTGTTTCTGGACAAGAGTCTGTGTCCATGGGAAGCAGAGGAGACCGAGTGTGGGTGAAGAAGGGTGGAGAGTGGGAAAGTGTATATCACAAATTGCCAGCACTCTGGAGCCCCTCAGGAAGAAGCAAAGATGGCGCACGGAGCCAGGCACTTGAGTGAAAGGAGGGGGAGGTGGTGAGAGGCAAGTGAGAAATCAAAAGCAGAAGAAAAAAGCGACCCTAGCAGACAACAAATGGCACCCAGAGAGCCACCCGCTTGGGTGTGTGGAATCCAAGCCTCCGGCGCCTCCTGGTCAAGAGACTGTGGCCACGGGAAGCAGAGGAACAAACGAACAAAAGCCCCGGGATCCCACCAGCGCAGCAGCCCAGACCAGGAAGCAGCTGCAGTCTCGAATGGAGCCCCACAGCCCCTCAGGAAGAAGCAAAGATGGCGCTCGGAGCCAGGCACTCGAGAGAAGTGGGGGGCAGCGAGAGGCAAGCAAGAAATCAAAAGAAGCGGAAAAAAAAAAAAAAGCAACACCAGCAGCCAACAAATGGCACGCAGAGAGCCAGCCAGTCCTGGCTGGTGTTTCTGGACAAAGCTTGTCTCCGCGGGAAGCAGAGGAGGCCGAGTGTGGGTGAAGAAGGGTGGAGAGTGGGAAAGGGTATATCACCAATTGCCGGCTCTCTGGAGCCCCTCAGGAAGAAGCAAAGATGACGCACAGAGCCAGGCACTTGAGTGAAAGGAGGGGGAGGTGGCGAGAGGCAAGTGAGAAAGCAAAAGAAGCAGAAAAAAAAAAGCGACCCTAGCAGCCAACAAATGGCACCCAGAGAGCCGCCCGCTTGGGTGTGTGGAATCCAAGCAGCCGGCGCTTCCCAGTCAAGAGACTGGCCTCGGGAAGCAGAGGAGCCCGAGCCGGGGCGAAGAGGCGTGGGGGGTGGGAAAGCACACACCACAATTACCGGCTGTTTTGTCTCCCACTGGATGCTCTGTGAGGCTGCTTTCTCATACCCCCGTTTGCTGGTCTCCGATAGGAGTCCAACATGGTGGATCCGTGCTGTGTTAGCTGGTAGGGGACCTCTGCATGAATCTCTCCTCGCTCTCCGTTCTCTTTCAGTATTCTCACTCCATTTGGTGCTCGGCTGAGTTCTTTATCTCTTCATTTGATGTTCTAGGGTTTCAGGATTGTTGCATTCTCTGTTTGGTTTAGTTTTTCGGATCTTTGCTGTGGAGGGACGGCGTGGTGCTTCTGCCTAAAGCGCCATCTTGCTGGAACCCTCTATACCTATTTTATTCAGAGTTTTTATCAGGAATGGGTGTTGGACTTTGTCAAATGCCTTTTCTGCGTCAATTGAGACGATCATGTGATTCTTTTCTTTCCTTTTATTTATGTGGTGAATTACGTTGATTGATTTTCTAATGTTGAACCATCCTTGCATACCTGGTATGAATCCTACTTGGTTGTGGTGTATTACTTTTTTGATATGATGCTGAATTCTATTGGCTAGAACTTTGTTCAGAATTTTTGCATCTATGTTCATGAGAGATGTTGGTCTGTAATTTTCTTTTTTTGCTGGTGCTATTTTGTCCTGTTTTTTATATGTTTTAATATGGTCTGCTGTCTCTGAGTATTCAGGTATTATTTTATTTATTGATTGTAGGTGTGTTTGTTTCATCCTTCTGTTTTACTTTGTTTGGCTAATTTTGGGCAGGCGGGCTGGGTATGTTTTGTTGCTTGCTTGTCTGTGGGCACAACAGTTCTTACCACCTTGTTCCAGTGTGCAGGGTTTGTCGCTCAGCTATGGTGCAGCAAGATAGATCCAGCAGGAGGGGAAAGGGCAGAGAAGGGTCGTTTGTCTGTGGTGTGAACTGGACCAGGGCTGGGGCTGGAGCGGGGCCTGTGCAGGGTGGCCCAGTCTCCGTCAGGGCCATGGAGTGTGGTGAGGCAAGGCTCGAGCTGGCTGGAAAGGGTCTGGGGGTCTGGGTCAGTTTCCCTCAGGGCCACAGAGCACAGCAACATGGGAGCTGAGTCGGCTGAGAAGGGTCTGGGGGTCCAGGTCATTTCCCCTGGGCCTGTGGAGTGCAGCAACGTGTAGGCTGAGCTGGCTAGGGGGGTTCTGGGGGTCTGGGCCAGATCTCCTTGGGGCTGTGGAGCATGGCAACATGGGGGCTGAGCCAGCCAGGAGGGGTCTGGAGTCTGGTCAGTGGGACTGAGAGAGGCAGGAGTGAGGTGAAGGCAGAGGCAGAGAAGGCGATATAAAGGAGGGCAATAGGGTGGGTTTGTACTGTGGTTCCCGGCAGTCAGGGCTGCTGGGATGGGGTGTTTTTTGCTGCTATTCACCAGAAGGATGGGGTTTATAGGAGCATGCTGCTGTGGTTACCGGGTCAGAGAGTCTGGGCTCCTCAAGTTGCAGGCAGCAAATGTGGTCTTACTTAGCCCAGGTTGTGTCCATACCATACATCTATCTCCTACTGGGAATTCTGGAGGTGTCTTTCTGCATGTGGGGTTGTTGGTTTTATTCTAAGACGGCCACACTGGAGTCATGCCATTTGCCCAGGAGCCTCCACTCTGTACCTCTACTCCTTCACCATTTTCTATCAGTTTCTTCTGCTTGGTGGCTTCCAATCTAATACTTTATCCCTTCCTCTAAGGTTCAGGGTTTTACTTGATTTTTTGGGTCCTTGTTGCAGCAAGATGGTTTAGTGTATCTGACTAATCTGCCATCTTGACTCCGCATCCTACTTCATTGGGTTTTTAATGGCTGATTTTTCATAAGTAGTTCACCAGGCCATTCTTTCTAAGGGCCTCTGGGTGAACTCAAACCTCTAACTTTTTGGTTAGCAGTAAGGAACATTACCTGTTTGCACCACCCTGGGATTCAATAGCTGTAAACTACCTACATTAAAGAAGAAAGATCTCATATCAATAAGCTAACTATACACCTTAAGGAAGCAGAAAAAGAAGAGCAAACCAAATACCAAACTAGCAAAAAGATGGAAATAATAAATGTTAGACTAGAGATAAATGAAATAGAGACCAGAAAAACAAGAGAGAATTATCAAAACCAAAAGTTGAATCTTTGAAAGCATCAAATAAAATTGACAAATCTTTAGCTAGACTGACAATGGAAAAGATAGAGAAGATACAAATATTTAAAATTAGAAATGAAAGTGGGGACATTACAACTGACCCTACGTAAATAAAAAGGATACTATAAAGTTACTTCAAGAAAACTACAAACCAACAGGCCATGAATATTGATGCAAAAACCCTCAATAAAATATTAGCATACCAAATTCAGCAACATATTAAAAGAATTATATAGCATAACCAAATTGGATTTACCCTTAGAATGCAAGGAAGGTTGAACATATGAAAACGTAATACACCATATTAATAAGATGAAGAAAAAAAGCCCAAAAAATAAAAACATGATCAACTCCATTGATGTAGAAACAACATTTGACAAAATCCAACATATTTTTATGATTAAAAAAAAAACCTCAGTGGTCAACAATAATTTTAAAACAAAGATGAGAATATAACGGGGCAGGGAAACTAGATGAATGGAAATGGAACAACCAGAACTGAAATAATGAGAATGTTCACACATTGTGAAGAATGTAACCAATGTCACTGAACAATCTGCGTAGAAATTGTTGAATAGGAACCTAAACTGCTGTGTAAACCTTCACCAAAAAGACAATAAAATATTACTAAAAAAAAAAACTTCAATAAACTAGGAATACAAGGGAACATCCTCAACAAGATAAAGGCCACATATGAAAAACCTACAGCTAACACAGTGCTTGAAAGCTTTCCCCCTAAGATCAGAAACTGACAATGATGCCCACTTTCACTACTTCTATTCAACATAGTACTAGAAGTTCTAGCCAGAGCAATTAGGCAAGAAAAAGAAATAAAAGGCATCAAAATTAGAACAGAAGATGCAAAATTATTTTTTTCAGAGATGGCATAATCTTACACGTAGAAACCTCTAAAGAATATTTTTTTAAAAAAAAGAAAAGCAGTACTGTTAGAGCTAAAAAATGAATTCAGAAAATTGTGGGACACAAAACCAATACACAAAAATGAGTTGTATCATAACATTGAACAATCCAAAAAAGAAATTAAGAAAACAATGGCTTTCACAAGAGTATCAAAAAGAATAAAACACTTAGAAATAAATTTATGCAAGGAGGTAAAAGACTTGCACACTGAAAACTATAAAACACTGCTGAAAGAAATTAAACACCTAAATAAATGGAAAGGTATCTAATGTTCCTGAGTTCAAAGTCTTAATATTGTTAAGATGACAATAGTACTCAAAGTGATCTACATGTTCAATATACTCTCCATCAAAATCCCAGTGATATTTTTTACAGAAATATACCAAACCATTCTAAGGGTCATATGGAATTTCATGAGACTCAGAATAGCCAAAACAATCTTGAAAAGGAAAAAAATTGGAGGACCCATATATCCCAACTTCAAAACTTACTACAAAGCTACAGTAATCAAAACAGTCTGTTACTGACATAAAGATAGACATACAGACCTTGAAATAGAACTAAATAAAGAGCACAGAAATATATCCTCACATGTAAGGTTAACTGATTTACAAGTGTGCCAAGACTATTCAAGAACTGTCTTTTCAACAAATGGTGCTGAGAAAACTGGACAACCTACATGAAAGAGAATGAAGTCAGACCCTTACCTTACACCATATACAAGAAAAAAAAAATGAACTAAAATCATAAAATTCTTAGAAGAAAACATAAATGGAAATCTTCATGACCTTAGATTTGGCAATGGCTTAAACATGACACCACAAGCCTCCTTTATCTAAGCGCATTATGGGAATGAACATTGTGTCTGACTGGAGAATTTCCCCGTCTAGCATTATGAAACAGAAAGCATGTAAATCCATCCTCAAGCCAAGTCTTGATTGGACTTGCTAAATGGGAACCACTTGAATTGCCTCAATCCACACAGATTATTAATTTCAAACAGTCTTGTACATAAAAATTCTCTATACAATAGTCCTGTGTGGAGCACAGACTTTGGCTTATGCCAAAATCCTGTGAGCACTACCCAGCCACGACCACCGGGATTTGGGACCAGGAAATTTCCATCTGAGAGACAATTACTAGCAGATGGAAAACCCTGAAGAAGGTAAAAACCAATCAGCTCAGAGGGCTGAATTGCACACTGATTGCCCCTACGTTTGGATTTTTACTGACTCATGTGCAATAGCCAAGAGTTGGGCTATAGTGTCAAGTTAAAAGCAAATGAAAAACCTGGCCTACCTATTCATGAGATCTCTGCGTGGAACACAACCCTGTGGAAATCTGAGGAATGCATTAAAATAGGGCATGTCAGTGTCCCTCAGAAGAGCTATTTTCTAGGATTGGAATTTATTGGGGGCCAGCAAGTATACACCCTGGTACGCTTGCTTGAGGTGACCATCTGGATCCTCCACGAGAAGAATGGAAATGGGGGAGATGAAGCAATGCAGAGATGGGCCAAATCTACACATATTCCTGCTGCAGCCTCTAAGACACAAAAGGCCAGGACAAGCTGTGCTATATGCCAACAAGAAAGAGATTACAGATGGTTATGGGGCAGATTCCCAGGGGAAAGGCCCTGCACATAACTGGCAAGGTCAAACTGATGCTACACTTACTGTGGATTAGGGTTTGCTTGCCCAGTGATGGATGGAGATGCTTAGAGTTCTATAAAAGGGGCAGAACAGAAGATCCTGTAACAATTTGGACTAAGTAGTATTTATTCAGATCAAGGAATATGTTTTTATCCTCAGAGTAATAACAGGCAATTAAAACATTGGTTGTATAAATGGGGAGATAAAGGCATGAAGGGCTGGCTTACATGACTTCTCAAGTGTGTGCTCACATTCAACATGAGGGGGTACAAGGGAAGATCCCTACTAGATTCCTCTCTTCCTGGTGATTTGAGAAAGAAGGGGTGGGGACAGATGCTGTTATGACTATACAATTCTTCCCCATATCATTTCATTTTTTTTTTTTTCCTACCTGATGCAGTGGTCCTAGGACCAGGGTTGAAACTGTAATGGAAGCAGGGACTATTTCTAAGAAACTGTAACTATGAATGAGTGGCCTGGGGGCAGGGGCACTTACTGGACTAATATTGCTGCTGGCAATCTAGATCAATACTGTGGCCGAACTTAATGTCCCTTCCAAAGGTGCAAAACTTTTTGTAATAGAATAAATAGATGAGTTACACAATGAGGGAAATCAACATTAATACTTCTAGACAGGCTCAGAGCAAAGTAATACTATCTCTTAGCTCATTACACTAGATGCCTGAAAAGGTGAAGCTGAGATGACTTCTGCTTGTACAACCTAACAAGATCAGATGGAAGCCTGCAGTAGACTACAGTGACCTTGCCCTGGGAAGAGTTTTTACCGTATGATATGATAGACGGATGTTAATCGCTAATGACTGATTGAGGACACTAGTAATATGCCAGTATTTTTTGACTTTTTTATTTTACTGGTTATGGTATAACACTTGCACTGCTGAATACTGATGCTGATGGTCAAATGTATGGGGAGGATGCGGGAGGGTAACCCTCCAAATGTTAGGCACATAAAAGAAAACCACAGTAGCCAAAGGCCAGAGGTGAACTATGGGGTAAAAGACCTAGTTTTACCCTAAGTAAGGTAGCCTTTTTCCTTGGTTCCAGAGAAATGACCCCTGGAGTAATTGGGGTGCTTGGTCTGGGACTTCCAGACCACACCTGAAGATTTGTGCTGGCGAGTGGACACTGGCCAGACCAGAAAAGACTCAACTGGGAGGCTGATACTAACTAGCCTCAGGAGGCATGTCTTACCCTACCATACAAGGCTGGCTGGTAAGCATCCTAAAAACCCTGAACACGGAGGCTCAGAGAGCTTCTTAGTTGGTGAGGATATCTGCTCTCAGGAGCATAGCACATCACTTGGCATGGAAGCTCCACATTGGGAACCCTCCCAAACTTCACTCTATGCATCTCCTTTTGAACTTTTTGGCTACAATGAATCTGTAGCCACCAGTATGGTATACTTCCATGAGTTCTGCGAGATGCTCCAGCAAATCATCCAACCCAAAAGGATAGAGGGAGCCAACAGGTCAGAAAGTAAGGGTGTCACGTAAACTCGCAAGCTTGCAGTCGGCATCTTGAAGAAATAGTGGGAAATCCATCCTGAATTTGTGGCCAGCAGGTCAGAAGGTTGGGGCATCATGTGGGCTCCCCAAATTTGTGGCTGGCATCTGCCAGTAGTCTGAAGGATGGTGTCCTTTTAACTTATGAGTTCTGACCTAGATCCAGGTGGCTAGAGTCAGAGACAGAGTGCCACAGGGGCAGCTGGTGATGAACATGAAGACATGGGAAGGTGGGGACTAGATCAATCTCTAAATTTGGGGGATTGGATTCATGCTGATCCTTACCATACAAAACCCAAAATAACTGAAAGCAGGAACTCAAATAAATGCTTGTACACCAATGTTCATTGCAGCACTATTCACAATAGCCAAAAGGGGAAATGAGCCAAGTGTCCATAAACAGAAGAATAAATAAAATATGGTCTATCCATACAATGGAATATTATTCAGCCAAAAATAGGAATGAAGTTTTGATGCATGCTACTGCACAGATGAACCTTGAAAACATTTTGCTATGTGAAATAAGCCAAACACAAAAGTACATATATTGTAGAACAGTTGAGGTATTTAGAGATAGATAGATAGGTACTATTGAGTTGACTCCAACTCATGGTGACCTTATGTACAAGAGAATGAAACGCTGTCCAGTTCTGTGACATCCTCAAAATCATCAGCATGTCTGAGTCCACTATTACAGGAATTGTGCCAATCCATTTCACTGAGGGTCTCCCTTGCCCCTGTTGGACCTCTCCTTC
The DNA here is from genome assembly GCF_000243295.1 of Trichechus manatus latirostris. NCBI lineage: Eukaryota > Metazoa > Chordata > Mammalia > Sirenia > Trichechidae > Trichechus > Trichechus manatus. The sequence goes on from NW_004444115.1 coordinate 4,423,328, forward strand.
ACCAAACATGATGTCCCCGTCCAGGGATTGATCCCTCCTGATGATGTGTCCGAAGCAAGTGAGTTAGATTGATAATGTTTTCATTGGCTAATTTTCAGATGTATACCACCAGGTCTTTCTTCTTAGTCTTAGTTTGGAAGCTCTGTTGAAAAAAACCTGTCCATCATGGGTGACCCTACTGGTACTTGAAATACCAGTTGCATAGCTTCCGGCATCACAACAACATGCAACCCACCTCAGGATGACAAACTGACAGAAGGGTAGTGGATGAGTTATTTAGAACAGGCAAATTCATAGAGACAGAAAGTAGATTAGAGGTTGCCAGGGGCTGGGAGAAAGCAGGAATGGGGAGTTATTACTTAATTAATAGAGTTTCTGTTTGGGATGATGAAAAAATTTTAATAGGTGGTGACAGTTACACAATATTGTGAATGTACTTCATGTCACTGAACTGTACACTTAAAAATGGTTAATATGGTAATTTGCATGTTAAGTTTTTTCACCACAATCAAACAAGATAAGAAGTTTCTCCCAAAAACATAAAGCTTGAAAAAAATTGTCAAACAAAGACAAAAACAAAATACAGATTCACATTCCCAAAGATATTGGATAAGTTATTGGACCCAAACTGCCAAGTTGAACTGGTCAAGGAAAATACTGTCAGTTTCCTCATAGTAATCATAAAAGTCTGACTACCACATGTGACCCATACGTTCTTATGGAAATCATAACTATTCTATACACATGGCATAGGAAAAACCGATTTTTTTTTATATCAGATATAAACCCAAGTTTAACTAACCACCTGTGTGCTCTTGAGAAAATCATTTAACTTCTGAGCCTCAGTTTCACGAAGTATAACTTCGGATGATAATGCTGACTTTTTATAAAGCCATCTTAAGAATTTAATGAGTGATTTTTTCTTTTTTCTGATGTGATAATACATCCCCTAGCACTTAATAGGTCCTCAATAAATGATATTCTTCCTGGCTATAACACAGTAGAAAAAGCTGGTGGTGTTTTACTACAAAAGACAGCAGAAGTCACAGTGAATCATGCCTTAAGGTTAACAATTATTTAATATATTAACATTGTCACTTATAAATGTAAAATTTGCATATAGAGGAAAAAATAGGTTCTGTGGACACAAAAGAATACTAGAGATAGACAAGCAATCACAAAACAAAACCAAAAAATCTCTGGGATAAAAATGGAATGGCATTCCATGCCTGTGTTTACATAAACTAGGGAAGGAAAAAGAAAAAGTAACAGAATCAAAACCGATATAAAAAATAAACTTGGGTCATTTTATAGGAATCTGTGTTTATGATCCAGATGGCTGTCTTGAGCCCTGGACAGCCTAAGATAGAAAGATCTAGCCTGTTTCATGAATGATGATCTAAGACATAGCCATAGGTCTCTTCCCTTTCCTTTAACACTCAAGATCCTGAAGGAAGTTAATGCAAGGAATTAAAAGAACAGAGCTTAAAAAAAAAAAAAAAAGCTCAGGAAGTGTAAACTATCAATGGCCAACTTCTTCCAGGCACAGATTATTTAAAAATATACATGGAAGTAAAATGCTTGCTCAAACCTGAGCAAGAAGTTCCTTCCAACTCACTCATTTCTTGACTTGGGATTACCCAAGTGAAGCAACGTAAACTAAGGAAGTCATTAGAAACTGACGTTATCAAAAGATTGGCCAGGAAAATAAAAATATCTGAACCTATATATTGTAACAAGTATGCATTTCATACTAGGATCAAATCACTAGTGACAGTGAATTTCCAGGCTCAACTGTGGCTGTCTAATGGGACTGGCCTACTTGCAACAATGATTGGGGCGGGGGGCACACCCATGTTACAAAGCTTCAATCCACAGCTTCCCTCTTCAGTCAAGAAGGCAGCCAGGGGAACTCAGGGGGCCTGTTTGCTTCAGTAGATAATCTCAGTGGTGTAACTCTGCATTCTGTGATTCACAGCAACTCCCACCAGTAACTCCAAATTCAAAATTAACACTTCACTGTAACACTAAAAACTATTTTTAGCATTTTGTAAGCATATAACTTAATAATGCTTACTGTCTGAACAAAGCCATTCTTAACTGCATAGTATCTAAAATCCTAAAAGCAACCATAACCAGCATTTCCACTTATCAGATCTGGCAATTTTCTACAACATCAAATATCCAAAGAAATGACAGTTAAATATATTTCTTTTCAGCTGGAAATAGACTCTCCAGGGTCAACAAGTCCACAAGAATTGTCTAGGAAAACAGACCTGTGGTCACCAGTAAGTTCACTTGGCATCTGGTTTCACATGGAGTTCTATTTAAGTCTGCCTCAGACATGGAGCTGTTTGACCAGCATGAACAAAAAAGCATAATATTTAACTGGCCAGGCAAAATAAAAACAGAATCCATGCTTACCTGGAGTATATTTTATGGAAAATAGGACCATATGGAGGCTGCGGCAGGAAAGTTCACTGTGCTAAAATGTAAAACTACATGTTTTAAAGTATGCAGGACAAGACACTGGAATAATTAGGAAGCTTTAGAAAGTCACAAAAATTAAGAAATAACAAATAGGATGTGGGTTCTCCAGAGCATCACACAGAGTTTGTTAGGGCTCAAAATTAAATGTTTTAAGCTTCTCTATCGCATTTGAGTCAGGAATAAAAACAATGCTGGCAAAGTGTCTGAAGCTTAGTGTCCTGGTCAGGTTGAAAGAGATCTTGAGTAGGTCACTCATGTCTCTAGACTGCATTTCCCATATATAAAAGGAGGTGCTGAGCATGACCCCTAGGGGCTCCCCAGGCAAGTGCACAAGCTCTCCCCAGGGCCCCAAACACTCTATGAACAGCCACGTTTTCACACACTTACACAGGACAGGGAATCCACTCTTTCAGCATCTTCAGAAGGGCTGAAAATAGCATCCTCTGCTTAGTACAATCCCTCAGAAAGGCCTGAAACAGTAATACTGTAACTATGGCTCTCATTCCATCTTCCTCATCATTCTTTTAACATTATTCTCTCAACAAGTAAAAAAATAAGCTATAAGTAGGCTTAGGTAGCAATAAAAACACCCCAGAACAGGCACTAAAAACATGTAATGTCTCTGAATGCAGCAAATTTACCTCCCCACAACTAATGGCTATTTAGCGTTCTTCAAGTTTTAAATGATAGAGCCCTAAAACTATGAGGTTCAAATCAATTCTTAATTTGAAATGTTTTCCAATGATCACTACCAAAAACAAACAAACAAAAAGTAAGAATAAAGTGAGGTGAACCAGATTTCTAAAGCATCACTTAAAAAAAGAGGGGGTTCCCCCAATAACATGTCTTCAAATCAGAGCCCAGTCATCCCGAAGCAGTCAACCTTGTTGGAGGCCTGTCGATCTCAGGGGGTAGTCACGAGGATATCACACCACTGCCTTAGGGAGCTACCTGGAAACCACTGGTAGCTTGCTTACCAGCCTACAGCTCCTAAAGTACCATGCAGTAAGTTGGGGTCTGAGGTTTGAAAATTTGAAGTTAAACTGAAAGAAGCTGCAGTTTTTCATGCCACATCATTCACTTAGTCACACATTGCCATATTATTAGCATAACATTAAAATGAATTATGCCTTAAGCACTACACTTAACTCTAAAAAGAAATGTCTTTCAAAACAGGTAAGCTCAAGTAAGGTATTCCAATCTAAGAGTTCTATAAGGAAACTCCTGGAATGAGCAAGTGCCCCAATGAGTCTATGTTTTAACTAAACAGCATATTTCAAACCCTTTTCTGTGGTACTTATATGGATTAGTTATAATTATGATATCACTATTTTCAAAGCAGCTATTAAAACTACTATTAAAAATATTTATCACAAACAGAAATGACCTGCAAACTATAGTATTGCACACAGGGTATCAGAAGCTATGCACGTAAAGATCTCAAGGTCTCTAGAGCACCCAGAACAGAGACCCTGAGGCCATGCCCGTGGCTGCTCCAGCCAGCATGCCCAGGGCTACGTCACTGTCATTGGCTCTGTAGCACCCACTGATGATGACTTGGTTGGCCAATTGCAGACCACGAAGTCCTAAAAAAGAAGGAAAACAACAGATTTCAAAGAAGCAGTTTGTGAAGTCCAACATTTGCTCAAAAAGATTCACTCGACTACGAACACTAAGATGTCTGAATATCTTGTTTCCTTTCTGAGAGTAATCTAAGTCATTTCTCCATTGCATTTACGTCCTTTTTCCTATAGCTTTGCTCAGCTGATACCTATCTACCTCTGAAGAGGTGGCAGGATGACTGCAGTGGGTACTCCCCAGCTCTCCTCTGTCACAGGCTAAGGTCTCAGTACATGGCCTCATAAGGAGAACACCTCTATTTCTAAGACCACACTATGAGAAAATCGAGATTCTCAGCTCTCCAAGGTCCAAAATCCTTAATATCAGGAAGAGCAGAATCCTAATGAAGCTGCAAAAACTCCAGCCTCCAATTTCCACTTCAGCCCTCCACACCTAGCTTTTTAGAATGGACAGAGAGACAGGAAGAGCATGGGAGACACACAGCCTGCAGACAACGGAAAAGTCAAGAATTCCCATCAAAGGTCTAAAAATTAAAAACTCTTCTAAAAAACTAATTAATGTCTTAGTATTTATTCAAATCAATTTTTTAATTAAGCTAAAAATCTGCTCATATAACTTGTTCTTCATTTTCAATCACTACATGTCTTTATGGAGAGAGAATGACTATGTTAAAGGATAAAACTTCTAAAAAAGCATATTTCAAAATAATTTAATATTTAATTTGCATGTTAAAGTTTATGCTTAAAGTTCATACCTATCAAGAAGGAAATATTAAGTAAATAAAAGCTGGAAATTTATTAAGTTTGTTCTCATCTATACTTCTGAGCTATACTGACTAATAGCTAACTAGATTTCAAATTGCTTATATACTAATAGTGTTAACTTTCTTCTTTGATCCCCTACTCTTCTTTGATCCCCTATTCCTTTATCAGTTCAACCCTAGGAGAGCTAGAAACTCATCCAATAGTAACGTGTATGTGTAGGTGAAGAATAGAAGTGACACCAACAGTAATAACACATTCGTAAGTGCTTTCTACCAATCTGAGTATTTACAGCATTATATGAATTTACATGTATTGACTCACTTCACAATAACCCTATGAGGTGAGTACATATCCCCATTTTACATATGGGCATACTGAGGCACAGAGAGGTGAGGTAACATGCCCCAGGTCATATAGCTGGTTAAGGACAATATGGGCATTCAAACCCAGGACTCTGGATACAGTCTATTCATAACCACTAATGCCTCAAATAAGATGAAAGATGATGGGGGGTGGGGGGAGTGGGAATCATAGCCACAGAGTAGAAGTATGAGACCATTATAAATCTAAGGGCTAATCAAGTACAGGTATAAGCATTAGAGGCAAATGATTTTTTAATGCAATCCTTATATTTCAAAACCGGCAAATTGTGGCATTCACTTTCACAGTCTTGAAATTAAAAAGTTTTCAGTTAGGCAACTCCAACTAGCAAAATATAATACAGTAGAACTTGTAGGCTGACCTAATTAAGATCCCGTAGAACACTTGAACTCTGTATTACCTCTAGAAGTCACCCTGAGGGATCCCCTCTCCACTTGACCAGGAGACCACTCTCCTGCAGCTCCTGCTCACCTCTGCTCCTACCATTGAGCTAAGTCAGTGAGCCGAAGTCAGCTGTGGAGGCTTCCATGTTGTACTTAGTATAATTAACTAATTTAACTGTTACATAAATGGTCAAAATATGAATGCAAAAAAGGCAGATATTGTTTCTATGACAATTAGGTTAGATACTCTGGGCAAGACTAAATAAAGGCAGGTCACTTTTACTAATCACTATCAAACCAGGTTGAGGAGCCCTGGTGGCACAGTGGTTAAAGCCCTCAGCTGCGAACTGAAAGGTCAGCGCTTCCACCAGCCACTCTGCAAGAGAAAGATGTGGCATTCTGCTTCTGTAAAAATGTGCAGCCTTGGCTGTGGGGACCATGGTCTAGGGGAACATCTAACTCAATTAGCATAACACAATTTATGAAGACAGTGTTCTACATTTTACCTTGGTGGGTAGCGTCTGGGGTCTTAAAAGCCTGTGAGCAGCCATCTAAGATACTCCACTGGCCTCACCCCTTCAGGAGAAAGGGAGGATGAAGAAAACAAGATACAAGGGAAAGATTAGTCCAAAGGACTAATGGACCACAGCTACCAAGGCCTCCACCAGACTGAGTCCAGTAAAGCTAGATGGTGCCCGGGTACCACCACTGACTGCTCTGACAGGGATCACAACAGAGGGTCCAGGACAGAGCTGCAGAAGGATGTAGAACAAAATTCTAACACAAAAAAAAAGACCAGATTTACTGGCCTGACAGAGACTGGAGGAACTCCAAGAGTATGGCCCCCGGACACCCTTTTAGCATTTGATGAAGTCACTCCCAAGGTTCACCATTCAGCCAGGGATTGGACAGCCCCATAAAACAAAATGGGACTAATGAGGCACAACAGTCCAGGGACAAGGACTATAAGACAAGAGGGGACAGGGAAGCTGGTGATAGGGAACCCAAGGTTGAGAAGGGACAGTGTTGACATGTCATGGGGTTGTTAACCATTGTCATAGGGCAATACGTGTACTGTTTAATGAGACACTATTCTGTAAACCTTCATCTAAAGTACAAAAAAAAAAAAATAATTATCTATGTGAGATCAAATTGACAACAGCAACTCAAAGGTTTGGTGGGAAACCTAGAAGACAGTGAGTTGAAGATAATGGTGATGGAATAATTTGGAAAAGGACAGTGAGAATGGCAGCACAACTGGAAGAATGTAATTGATGTCAATGAATTGTACATGTAGAAATTTTTGAAATGGTATATCTTTAGCTATGTATATTTTCACCAAAAAAAAAAAAGTTCCTCCAAAGTCGAGAAGGGAGAGGGTTGACATGTCATGGGGTTGTTAACCAATGTCATAAAACAACATATGTACTGACTGTTTAATGAGAAACTATTTGTTCTGTAAACCTTCATCTAAAGTACAATAAAAAAAATTAAGAAAAATGTGCAGCCTTGGAAACTCTAAGGGGCCATTCTACTCTGTCCTATAGGGTCACTAGGAGTTGGAATCAACTCAGTGGCAGCAGGTTTATCAAACTAGGGAATTTAGAAAATGTAAAAGATGGGGATGGGAGGATCTAGACAAAATCTAGTCATCTGCTTATGAACTGCTTCACAAGTGTCATTAAATTCTCACTCTACATTTAGGAAACCAGCCCTGGAAACTGCAATGCAATGATGTGTCATAAGTATGGCCTCTATGAGACAGACATAAACGACTCCAAACAAAGGATCCAACTCAAGGCAAAGACCTCAATCCCACAGCAAAAGACAGCTGAATCAATGTCTGTTTACATGTACACATTAAAACAGAATACTTAGGATGAATTGACACAATAGCCACAACAATGAACTCAAACATACCAACGATCACAAAGATGGCACAGGACCAAGAGACATTTTGTTCTGTTATGCATAAGGTAGCTATGAGTCACAGCCAACTTGACAGCAACTAACAACAACCACAACTCTCTTTATACTTTTTAAATTGGCTGACCAACCACTGGTCACAATCATACTAAAAAGAAGGCTTTTAGCACCAGCTCCACGCATGATGAGGAGGATCTCTATGGACAGCAATAGGCAGTAAAACAAAGACACAGAAATGGAAGACATTATGAAGTTGGCAAAGCACTATGGTACGGTATCTTAGGAATCTTAGGGAAAGTAGCAACCTGGCTGTCAACAGAATGCTGCTGTGGGACAACCACTAACCGACTTGGCCCTCCCCACTGAAGCATTATCTGCTGTCTGGTCATCACACTAAAGCTGGACAATCACTGACTCAGCTCCTTCTGTAGTTAGTACACCTGCTGTTCAGTCACGACACTGACCAGGACAACCACCAAGTTGGCCCTTTCTGCAGTCAGTATATTTGCTGGTCAGTCATAACACTGACCAAGACAACCACTGACTCAGCCTCTTCTGTAGTTAGTACACCTGCTGTTCAGTCACAACACTGACCAGGATAAACACCAACTCAGCCTCTTCTGCAGTAAGTACATCTACTGATCAATCACAACACGGACTAGGACAACCAACGACTCAGCCACTTGTACAGCAAGTATCCAAGGTGTTTCCCATGACAGTGCTATCTCTTTTTTTATGAGGAAAGTCGTGGGCAAGAATGGGATTTGATTTACAGAAACTCCCTTTACAACTACTTCTGCAATACTTCTATGCAATAAGAAACTGCTGTGACTCCCACACCACAATTCAATAGACTAGGGGCTGAATTTAAGAAGCTGATTCTCACGATTTGGTAAGGCAAGGGCTTAAAATCCACCACCAAAATCAAGGCCGAAAAAATAAGTGGGCAAAGGAAAATGATTCATACAAGGGGAACTATAACTAGCAAACAATTATACAAAAATGCTTATCGTTGTCAGTAATCATAGAAATGTAAACTAAAGCAAATTTGATTCCACTTTAGGCCTAATAAATTTATCAAAACTTTTAGAGCATAACAACAAGCAATCTTTATGAGATTACAGACAAACCAGCCAAAACAGACACCAGTAACTACAAAGACAGCCATCTAACAGTGTGACTTTGGGGATAGCCAAATCCAAAGTCCCTATGGCAGCCTCCCTGGTTTCTCTGTGGCAGTAGTATCAGCAATGATCCCATCTTTCTGGTAGCAGATTCTTCTTCCACAGCTTCTGTGTTAAGGCACTGCACTAGTTTTGCTCACAGCTCCAGGACAGCACCTCTTCTTCCAGGTACTCCTCAAATCCCCAATCTCTCCACAGGCTTTGGGTTTCTTCTACCCTCCAGAACTGTCCTGGTTCCAGTCTATTCACCAGTTTGTTCTATTGTATGGCCTTGCTCTTCAATCCAGGAGTCACGTGGCTCCAGATCTCCTAGCCCTAGCTGCCAGCTCATGCCCTAAGACCAGCATTCTCCCACACCTTCACCATGCAGACCCTCCCTTGCCCAGGAAGGCAAGTTACACGGTCCCTGTTACTCACACCTATAATTTGTTTCATGGGAGATGAAGAATGGAAAAAAGTGTGCATTAAAATACTGGAATAAATATAAGCCACTTTCAGGCAGGACTCTACTCGCTTGTGAATTAAGACCATTACCTCTATAGTGAAAACTTTTGAAGGATGTTACCAAAAGGAAAAAAAAAAAAAAAAAAAAACAGAAGAAAGGCTACCTCTTTTCCCTTAAAATGGGCTTTTTTTTTTGGTTACTTCTTAATACAAGTGAATCTCAGTAAGCACAAATTGGCTTCTTGGGAACTAATCTGTATACAATGTTGAAATTTTAAAAAAATCAAGCCTATTCTAGCTTTGTAAAGCAATGTGAAAATATAAGATGCTTACTAAGAAAAGAAAAAAAACAAAACATAATAGCAGAATGACTTGTGGTCTATAACCAGAAAACTTAACTCACTTATGCTTACTCAAAAAATACAAATTCTTAAAGGCCCCACTAGTCCACACACTAAATGAATACAAACGAAGGAGTAGAAAATGTTGGCCTGAGTTACCTGCATATGGATACAGGAAGGGTACAGCATAAGCCTGCCTGGTAGCAGTGTAGACAATGTGAGTTCCTGGTGGGTATGCACCATTATAAGGTCCAAACCCATATGTCTGCTAAAAAGAAATATGACCATAAGAAATACAACTTTGAAATCTCTGGTAATGTATTAATACTCGCTCTCCAAGTTTCAGTCAATAAAATTTAATAGTCAATAAAAAAATAAAGAACATGAGACAGTGCAGTTATGCTTTCTTTTGTTTGTTTTTATTCTTTATTGTGTTTGTCTTAAGTTTTAAAAAGAAACCTCATAATTGAAGTCTACTTTCCTACTTTCAGGCTGTGAAATGAAAATGGTAAAAAGGTACAACAAAAGTACCAGTGGCAAAACTTCCAGTATCAGAGCAACACACAAGCCACCACAGTCTGATAAACTGACAGACACGTGGTGGGTAATAACTAGAGTAAACACTAAAAAATAATACAAAGAAATAGACTCAAAAACACTATAGATAGATCAAAATGGAATTCTAAAATATGTTCTCACAGAAGGGCAAGTAAAAGAACACAGATGGAAAACAGAACAAAAAGAAAACAAAAAATAAAATGGCAGACTTAAGTTTAACACATGAAAAATTACATTAAATGTAAATGATCTAAATATACAATTACAAGAAAGAGATTGGTAGAATGGAAGGACAAAAACATGATCCAACAAAATCTCCACAAGAAACTCACTTAAAATTCAATGATATATGTAGGTTGAAAAAAAAAAGGATGAAAATAGATATATCATGCAAACATTAATAAACACTAAGCAGGGCTATCAGATACAGTAGACTTCAGAACAAAGAAAATTACCAGAGACAGAAACATTACATAATGATAAAACGGTCAATCCTCTAAGAAGACATAATGTGCATGAACCAAGTGACAGAGTTGCAAAATAGGTAAAGCAAAAACTAATAAAACTGAAAAGAGAAATAACAGATAAATCTATAATTATATAGGAGATGTCAACACACTTACCTCAACAACTAGACAAAATATCAGCAACCCTATAGAAGAACTCAACAACAGAATCAACTAACATGATCTAATTGACATTTGAAGAACACTCCAGTCAACAAAAGCAGAATAAAAATTCTTTCAAGCATCCACAAAACATATTCCAATATATACAATATGACAGGCCATGAAACAAACTTCAACAAATTGAAAAGGACTGAAATCTTGTAGAGTATGTTCTGTGACCACAATGGAATCAAAACTAGAAATCAATAACAAAAAGATAACAGGAAAATCTTCTAACATCTAGAAACTTAACAACTTCCTTTTAATAATCCATGGGACAGAAGAGTAACTCTCAAAGGAAATTAAAAAAAAAAAAAAACACAGAAATAAGTGAAAATAAAATCCAATATGTCAAAATTTGTGGGATGCAGTTAAAGTAGTAACGAGATGGAATATTATACCACCAAATGCTTATATTAAAAAGGAGGAAAATTCTCAAATCAATAAACTAAGCTCCAACCTCAAAAAACTAGAAAATGAGCAAATTAAACTCAAAGCAAGCAGAAGGAAAGAAGACCAGAAATTAAATGAAACCGAATAACAGAAAACAGCAAAAAAAAAAAAAAACAAAAAAAAAACTGAATGAAACAAAAACATGATTCTTTGAAAAGATCAATAAAATTGACAAATCCCTGGCAAAACTGTCAAAAAAAAAAAAAAAAAAAAAAAAAAGGACAAAACACATTACAGGCAGTCCCGGGCTTACCAGCATAATTGTTCCTAAGTGTGTCTTTAAGGCAAATTTGTAGCTAAGTTGGAACAGGTGCATACAGTTCCTATTTAGCCTTAATTTAGTGCAAGAAAAAGCTCAAAGACTTTTCAATGATTTAAAAGGTGCCTATACAGGACTGAGGTGGGGCCAAGATGGCGGAGTAGTCAGATGGCTTTCTATAACTCTCTTACAACAAAGACCTGGAAAAACAAGTGATTTGATTGTATATGAATATCTAGGAGCCCCTGAATAAGGCAAAGTTGAGGAATCGGACAGAGTGGTGGTGGGAGAGGGAGACAGTTCTGAAGAAGCGAGAAGGGTCAGACTGGTGGCTAGAGCCACAGCTCTTCAGCCCCAACTGGCTCCAAGGTACACAGTGAAGCAAGCAAACAGCTCTGTGCGCACGCTCAGGAGGAAGTTTCCACATTGAGAGAGACCTGCCAGCAGAGATTCTGATGGACACTCCAAACCAGTGAAAAGGAGCTCCCAAGTGGCTAAAGATAAGTACATGTGTGCGGCCTTTCGTGGGGATTTTTAAAAAAGCCCATTCAGGAAAAACCTCTCTCCCTTTTACCTCCTCCCTCCCTGCTCTGCACCTGTCTGGACTTCTGAAGTCTCTGAGTTCCCTGGGCCAGAAGTAGATACCAAAAGGCACCCTGACCCATTCTCCTGGCCTTGGAGAGGGAACAAATAAGCTACTGGCTCCCCTAAGCCAGGAACTCAGGGTCAGCACAGCTCCTTTGCTAGGCACAGGCATAAGGGGTCCACAGACTTTGAGTGCCTTCCACCCCTGTATAGACTTGTGTGGACTCATCTCATCAGCATAAGCCCTCACTAACACAGTACAACAGGTAAACACCTGAAGTCTAACTTCAACTGTTTCAGCTATGAAGTGGCAGACTTGTGACCCTCCACACAGCCCTGCCCTTTGAGCAGGCACATTTACGAATCCTCACCAGGGGCTTGAGGACTGGTAGCTACACCTACACCACCTAGTCACCTGCTATAGGGGTCCAAGAATAAGTGGGACCCCCGAGTCTTTAAAGCCAACAGAGTGGGGTGCTCATATTCTGGCCACAAAACTCACCTACCTACTCGACCTAGGGAATAGGGACATGCTTTCCTTTCAGACTCTCAGGGGCAGCCATCAGCCCCCTGCCTGGCTCAGTGCATGACCCCCTACTACAGCCAGATACATGTGCCTACAACAATCACCCATACCTCTCTAAGACTGTAGATGAGAGCCTGTACCACACACTCGGTGACCAACTGCCTGGACACCTGAGCTGAACCCATCTAGGAAAATTTAACAGACTCCTGTGTGCACATACTTAGTTACAGAACTAACTATCTGGTGACAGGATGTTAGAGCTTGAAAGGCGCCAATAATCAAACTAGCACACACGAGCAGCCTATTTGGTCATATCAAAACAAAACAAAACAAGAAGCTAGGACTCATTAAACAAATATAAAATAAAATTATAATAACTTATTGATGGCTCGGAGACAACAGTCAATATCAAATCACGTAAAGAGGCAGTCCATGATGGCTTCAGCAAGCTCCCAAAATAAGGACTCAATAAATTCTCTGGAGGAAGAGAATTTCTTGGAATTACCAGAGGCAGATAACAAAAGATTAATATACAGAACTCTTCTAGAAATTAGAAAGGAAATTCATCAAAATGCAGAAACTTCCAAAGAAACACAAAGTGGTAGCGGAACTTAAAAAAGTTATTCAAGAACATAACCACAAATTTAATAGGCTGCAAGAATCCATAGAGAGACAGCAGTCAGAAATCCAGATTAACAATAAAATTTCAGAATTAGACAACTCAATAGAAAGTAACAGGAGCAGAATTGAGGCAGTAGAAGTTAGAATTACCGACATTGAAAATAAAGCACTTGACGCCAACTTACTTGAGAAAAACTCAGATGAAAGAATTAAAAAGAATGAAAGAACTCTAACAGTTACGTGGAACACTATCAAGAAAAATAACCTAAGAGTTATTGGATTACCAGAACGGGGGGGATAACAGAAAATACAGAGAAAATTGTTGAAGATTTGTTGACAGAAAACTTCCCTGATATCATGAAAGAAGAGAAGATAGCTATCCAAGATGCTCATTGAACCCCACGTAAGGTAGATATCAAAAGAAAGTCACCAAGACATATTGTAATCAAACTTGCCAAAACCAAAGATAAAGAGAGAATTTTAAGAGTGCCTAAGGATAAAAAAAAAAAAAAAAAGTCATCTACAAAGGAGAGTCAATTAGAATAAGCTCGGACTACTCAGCAGAAACCATGCAGGCAAGAAGGCAATGGGATGACATATATAAAGCCTTGAAGGAAGAAAACTGCCAGCCAAGAATTATATATCCAGCAAAACTGTCTCGGAAATATGATGGCAAAATTAGGACATTTCCAGATAAACAGAAGTTTAGGGAATTTGCAAAAACCAAACCAAAACTACAAGAAATACTAAAGGGAGTCCTCCAGTTAGAAAATCAATAACATCAGATAACAACCCAAGACTAGAACACAGGACAGAGCAACCAGATACCAACAGAGACTGGGAAGTCACAAAAAATAAATCAAAGCTAAAACATTGAAAATAGGGAAACAGAGATATCAATACGTAAAAAAGGACAACATTAAAACAAAAAAGAGGGACTTAAAAATTGCAGACATAGATTTTTCATATGGAGGGGAAGTCAAGGTGATATAAAGAAATAAAACACTGGCATAAACTTAGAAAAATAGGAGTAAATATTAAGGTAACCACAAAGGATTCTAACAATCCTACAAATCAAAATAAAAAAGCAGAAAAATATAAAGACTCAGCAAACACAAAATCTACAACAAAGAAAAAGATGAAAAAAAATACATAAAGAAAATGACTCAGCACAGAAAATTAAGGGGAACAAAAAAACTGTGAACAACACACAAAAACAGACATAAGGATGACAGCACAAAACTCATATCTATCAATAATTACACTGAATGTAAACAAACTTAAAGCACCAATAAAGAGACAGAGAAGGGCAGATTGGATAAAAAAGCCAGATCCATCTACATGCTGCCTACAAGAGACACACTCAAAGGATGGAAAAAAATATATCAAGCAAACAACAATCAGAAAAGAGCAGGAGTGGCAATATTAATCTCTGACAAAATAGACTTTTAAGTAAAATCTACCACAAAGGATCAGGAAGGGCACTATATAATGACTAAAGGGTCAATACACCAGGAGGACATAACTATAATAAATGTTTACGCACCCAATGACAGGTTCCAAAATACATAAAACAAACTCTAACAGCACTAAAAAGAGAGACAGACAACTCCACAATAGTAGTAGGAGACTTCAATATGCCAGTTTCGGTGAAGGATAGAACATCCAGAAAGAAGCTCAACAAAGACACAGAAGAGCTAAATGCTACAATCAACCAATTTGATCTCATAGACATATACCGAACACTCCACCCAACAGCAGCCAAGTATACTTTCTTTTCCAACGCACATGGAACATTCTCCAGAACAGGCCATGTATTAGGCCATAAAGCAAGCCTTAACAAAGTCCAAAACATTGAAATATTACAAAGCATCTTTTCTGATCATAAAGCCATAAAGTGGAAATCAACAACACAAAAAGCAAGGAAAAAAAATCAAACACATGGAAACACAACAACACCTTGGTCAAAAACTATTGGGTTATAGAAGAAATTAAGGATGGAATAAAGAAGTTCATAGAATCGAACAAGAATGAAAACACATCCTACCAGAACTTGTGGGAAACAGCAGGAGCAGTGCTCAGAGGTCACTTTATAGCAATAAGTGCACACATCGAAAAAGAAGAAAGGGCCATAATCGAAACATTAACCCTACAACTGGAACAAGTAGAAAGAGAGCAGCAAAAGAAGCCCACAGGCGCCAGAAGGAAGGAAATAATAAGAATTAGAGCAGAATTAAACAAAATAGAGAATAGAAAAACAACTGAAAGACTTAACAAGTCCAAAAGCTGGTTCTTT
>NW_004444115.1:4441059-4446795 GCF_000243295.1 Trichechus manatus latirostris
AACTGGACTAAACCAAAGCTAAGAAGTTTCCTGAATACAATCAAATACTTTGAGGGACAGAGTAGCAGTGATAGGGATCTGGGGAGCATGCTTTCAGGGGACATCTAGGTCAATTGACATAACAAAGCTTATTAAGAAAATGTTCTGCATCCTACTTTGGTGAGTGGCATCTGAGGTCTTAAAAGCTTGCAAGTGGTCATCCAAGAGGCATCAATTGGTCCCAACCACCTGGAGTAAAGGAGAATGAATAGCACCAAAGACACAAGGTATTAGCCCAAGAGACAGAAAGGGCTATATAAACCAGAGACTTCATCAGCCTCAGACCAGGAGAACTAGATGGTACCTGGCTACCATCAATGACTGCCCTGAGAGGGAACACAACAGAGAGTCCCTGATGGAGCAGTAGAAAGATGGGGTGCAGAACTCAAATTCTAGTAAGAAGACCAGACTTAATGGTATGACTGAGACTGGAGGTACCCCAGAAAGTATGGCCCCTGAATTCTCTATCAGCCCAGAACTAAAACAATGTCCAAGGCCAAATCTTCAGACAGGGATTGGAATGGACTGCAGGACATAGAGTGATACTCGTGAGGAGTGTGCCTCTTAGTCAAGTAGATAGAAGAGACCAAATGGGTAGCTTCTGTCCAGAGGTGAGATGGGAAGGCAGAGAGGTTTAGGAGCTAGTTGAATAGAAATGGGGAATCAGGGGCAGAAAGGAGAAGTGTGGTGTTGCAGAATGGGGTGAGCAATTAGGGTCGCATAACAATTTATGTACAAAATTTTGTATGGGACACTAACTTGAAATGTAAACTTCGTTTAAACTACAATAATAAATAAAATAAAATAAAAGGTGCCCATACAGCCAATGAAGGTGACTGTGATGAAGAATTTCTTGCAAGTAGGGTTTGGTTCAGTTGTTTCAAAGTCAGAGCAAATTTACATGCAAGTTGTCTGTAAGTCAGACTTTCATAACCTGGGGACTTATTGTACCAATACCAGGAATGAATGAAATAGAGGATAACACTATAGACTCTGCAGATATCACAAAGATAATAAGTGAATACTGTGACAACTTACATGAAAAGGACCAATCCCTCAAAAAGTACAAATAAAAACCAGAAACCCAATATGAAATAGGTAATTTAAATAGTCCTATGACTATTAAGAAAACTGAATTTGCAATTAAAAATCTCTCCAAGGACTTCCGGGCAACATGGCACTATAGACAGAAGCACCATGCCGCCCCTGCACAGCAAAGACCCAAAAAACTAAGTCAAACAGAGACAAACGTCAATCCTGAAACACTAAGCATCAAATGAAGAGATAAAGAACTCAGCCAAGCACTGAATGGAATGAGAAACTAACAAAGAGCAAGGAGAGATACGCACTAAGTTCCCCTAACAGCTAATGCACCACAGATTCACCGTCTTGGACTTCTGTCCGAGATCAGCAAACGGAGTAAGGGAAAGTAGCTTTACAGAGCTCCCAGCAGGCGACAGAACAACTGGTAACCAGTGATATACACTTTCCTACCCCCCACCATTCTTCACCCCCACTTGTCCTCCTCTGCTTCCTCTGGCCAGAGTCTCTTGGCTGGGAGGCACCAGCTTCAGACTTGTGCTGCTTCAATTCCACACGTCCACACTGGCCAGCTCCCTGAGTACCATTTATTTGTTGCTGGTGTAGCTTTCATCCACTTCTTTTGGATTCTTCCATACCTCTCACAACCTCCCCCTCCTTTCTCTCAAATACCTGGCTCTGTTTGCCATCTTTACTTCTTCCTGAAAGGCTGTGAAACACCACTCGACTGTGGAACTGCTTCCAGACCTGAGCTGCCATGCTAGTGGGACAACCAGAGCTTTTTGTTTGTTTCTTTGTTTCCTTTGTTTCTTCTTTTTCTTTTTTATTCTTGGCTTGGGAGCCCCTTCTAGCCAGGCTGTACTGCACAGCTTGGCAGCTACTCCCACAGTCTGCACAGCCAAGCGGAAGGATCCCTGGGGGCATTTTTTTCTTTTTCTTTTTCTTTGTGGGGGGGGTCTTTTCTCCTTTTTCCTTTTTGTCTTTCTTCATTTCTCAGTTTCTCATCTTTCTATACCTACCTTCTCTTCCTGGCTCCTGAATACCTGGCACTGTGTGACACCTGTACCCCTTCTAACCAGGCGGTACTTCGCCAACTGGGAACCACTTCCCCGGTCTTCACAGCTGTGCAGGTGGGATCCCTGGGTGCTTTTCTTTTCTTTTTTTCTGCTTTCTTCTAACTCTTATTTATTTTTTTCTTTTATCCTTTTTCTTTCTTTTTGTTTTTCTCCATTTCACAGTCTCTCACCTCTCCACTCCAATGGCAAGCTCCCTTATCACTCTTTTTTGTTTGTTTCTTTGTTGTTTATTTTTGGCTCCTGTTTCTCTCTCGTCTCTCTCCTCTTTCACATACCCATCTTAGCTACACACATCACAATCTCCCCCATCATCCTTGCCTACCTGCACCATATGCTGTACATCACACCCTCAAGCAGCAGAGGCATGGTCTACTGGAACCTGCCCTGCACTGATTCCCGGCCCACACTATTGGCCCTAGTATGTGCCACAAACAACCCATCCCTCTCATTCTGCTGGACCTGCCCATCTGCACCACAGCTAAGTGACTGACCCTGCCCATTGGACAAATAGGTGAAAAGTACAGTGCCCACAGATGAGCAAACAATAAAGAACACACAACCTATCTGCTGAGACATATCCAAATAGAACAAAAAATCAGGACAAAACAAATCTTCTATCAATAAACAAGGAAAATAACTACTGAATGTCCTGAAAACAGCAGACAATATCAAAACATATAAAAAAACAGGACAGGATAGTTCCAATAGGTGTTCAAAATAAAACACCAGATGACTTTCAAGTAGGAAAAAAAGGCACAAGAACTACCTGATAGGGAATTCAAATCTCTAATATTCAGAGCAGTCCAAGAGTTGAAGCAAAAAGTAGACAAAAATAAGGAGAAAAAAGACTAATTCATGTAAAAGGTACACAAATTCACGGAATATACAGACCGAAAAAATGGAATAATTTAGGAAAACAATACAGGAACAAAATGCCAAAATAAACTGATGACCAGATATCATACAAAAACAACAATTAGAAATCCAAAAGATAAGCAAGATTTCAGATATGGACAGTGTCATAGAAGGGCTGAGGAGCAGATTTGAAAAGATGGAAGACAGGATCAGCGAAATTGAAGACAAACACTTGGATACAACACTGAGGAAAAACCAGGAAAAAGAACAAAGAAAAATGAAGAAACCCTGAGAATTATGTGGGATACAATCAAAAGCAAAAACGTGCCAGTGATCGGAGTTCCAGAATAGGGGGAGAAAACACAGAGGGGATCATTGAAGAACTGCTGACAGAAAACTTCCCCAATATCATGAAAGATGAAAAGCTGACCATACACGAAGCTTAACAAACTCCATATAGAATGTACCCCAAAATAAAATCAACAATGCATATCATAATCACACTTGCTAAAACCAGACAAAGAATCCTGAGAGCAGCTCAAGAAAAAATGAAAAGTCACATACAGAGGAGAAACAATAAGAAGAAGCATGGATTATTCTGCAGAAACCATGCAGGCAAGAAGGCAATGGGATGACATATGTAAAGCCTTGAAAGAAAAAAAATGTCAGACAAGAAAAATATACCCTGCAAAACTCATTCAAATATGATGGTGAAATTAGGACATATCCACATAAACAGAAATAACAGGACTATGTAAAAAACAAACTTATCTTACAAGAATTATTAAAGACAGTCCTTAAGTCTGACAACTAATAATATCAGACCACAGACTGAATCTAGGATGCAGGATCATACCAGCCAGATACCAACCTAGGAAATGAACTCTCAAGGACTATCCAAAACCAAAAGAATTGCAACAGGGAACCAGAGATGTTAATCTGTAAATGACAACAACACCAAAACAATAAAAGAGGGAAAAAATGGTGTAGGTATAGAACCTTCCAATGGAGAGGAAGGCAACACAATACCAAGTAATAATAGACTGGTTCAAACCTAGGAAGCACAGAAAAGTAAGAGGAACAAAGAAAATGTCAGCATGAAAAAAAAACACTACAAATGACAGCAATAAACTCACACCTATCAATAATTACACTGAATGTAAATGGCCTAAATGTACCCATAAAGAGACAGAGAGTGAAAGAATGGATTTAAAAAAGGATCCATCAATATTCTATCTACAAGAGACACATCTTAGAAATAAAGACATAAATTTATTAAAAATCAAAGGATGGAAAACATATATCAAGAAAACAGCTACCAAAAAAGAGCAGGAATGGCAATACTAATCTCAGATAAAATAGACTTTAAAACAAAATCCACCATAAAAGACAAAGAAAGACACTATATAATGATTAAGGGACAATCCATCATGAAGACATAACCATAATAAACATCTACGCACCCAATGACAGGGCTCCAAAATACATAAAACAAGCTCTAACAGCACTGAAAAGAGAAATTGACAGTTCCATGATAATCGTAGGAGACTTCAACACACCACCCTTGGTAAAGGACAGAACATCTAAAAAGAAACTCAACAAAGATACTGAAGACCTAAAGGGCACAATCAGCCAACCTGACCTCATAGACATATATAGAACATTACACCCAACAGCTGTAAAGCACATATTCTTTTCCAATGCACATGTAATGTTCTCCAGAATAGACCACATCTTAGGCCACAGAAAAACCCTCAACAAAACTCAAAATGTTGAGATAATACAAAGTATCTTCTCTGACCACAATGCCATCAAGGTACAAATTAAAAACAGAAAGAGCAAGGAAAAAAAACAATTACATGGAAACTGAATAACACCCTGCTTACACATCAATGGGTAATAGAAGAAATCAGAGATGGAATCAAAAAATTCCTAGAATCAAAGGAGAATGAAAACATATCATACCAAAACCTTTGGGACACACCAAAGGCAGTCCTCAGAGGACAATTTATAGCAATAGATGCACACATCAAAAAAAAAAGAAAGGGGCAAAATCAACACATTAACTACAGAACTCAAACAACTAGAAAGAGAACCGCTTAAAATGCCCACAGCCATCAGAAGAAAGGAAATAATAAAGATCAGCACAGACATGAATGAAATAGAGAAGAGAAAAACAATAGAAAGAATCAACAAAACCAAAATTTGGTACTTTGAAAGGATCAACAAAATCGACAAACTACTGGCCAAACTGACAAAAGAAAACCAGGAGAGGATGCAAATTACCCAAATAAGAAATGAAATGGGGGACATTACTATGGATCCAACTGAAATGAAAAGGATCATAACAGAGTATTATGAGAAACGATACTCCAAAACTTTGAACCTAGAGGAAATGGATAAATTTCTAGAAACACACTACCTACCCAAAATGATGTTGAAAATCTGAAGAGACCCATAACAAGAGATTGAAAAGGTAATTTAAAAAATCTCCCAACAAAAAATGCCCTGGCCCAGATGGCTTCACTGGAGCATTCCACCAAACATGCAGCGGAGAGTTTATACCAGTACTACTCAAACTATTTTAGAACATAGAAAAGGAAGCAACACTTCCGAATTCATTCCATGAAGCCAGCATAAACGTGATATCAAAACCAGGCAAAGATGCCCCAAAAAAAGAAAACTACAGACCAATATCTCTCATGAATATAGATGCAAAAATTCT
>NW_004444115.1:4447882-4461193 GCF_000243295.1 Trichechus manatus latirostris
GAGAACCCAGATGTAAATCCATCCACCTATGGTCACCTGATCTTCGACAAGGGTCGAAAGTCCATCAAATGGTGAACAGTCTTTTTAACAAATGGTGCTGGAAAAACTGGATGTCCATCTGCAAAAAAATGAAACAGGACCCATACCTCACACCATATATAAAAACTAATTCAAAATGGATCAAAGACCTAAATATAAAGCCATAAACTATAAAGTTCATAGAAGAAAAAATAGGATCAATGCTAGAGGCCCTAATACACAGCATTAACAGGATACAAACCATAATCAACAACATACCAAGTCCAGAAGATAAGCTAGATAACTGGGATCTTCTAAAAATTAAACACTTATGCTCATCAAAAGACTTCACCAAAACAATAAAAGGAGAAATTACAGACTGGGAAAAAATTTTGGGACATTACAAGCCAGACAAAGGTCTAATCTCTAAAATCTGCAAAATTCAACACCTCTACAACAAAAAGACAAATAATCTGATTTAAAAAATGGGCAA
Source organism: Trichechus manatus latirostris (assembly GCF_000243295.1). NCBI lineage: Eukaryota > Metazoa > Chordata > Mammalia > Sirenia > Trichechidae > Trichechus > Trichechus manatus. The sequence continues at coordinate 4,448,394 of NW_004444115.1, forward strand.
AGGAAATGAACAGACACTTCACCAAAGAAGACATTCATGTGGCCAACAGACATGAGGAAATGTTTGCGATCACTAGCCATTAGAGAAATGCAAATTAAAACCACAATGAGACACCATCTCACCCCGGCATTACCGGCATAAATCAAAAAAACTGGAAATAATAAATGTTGGAGAGGCTGCAGGGAGATCGGAACTCTTATGCACTATTGGTGGGATACATGATACAACCATTTCAGAAAATGATATGGCGCTTCCTTAGAAAGCTAGAAATAGAAATACCTTATGATTCAGCAATCCCACTCCTAGGAATATATCCGAGAGAAATAAAAGCCGTCACACGAATAGACATATGCACATCCATGTTCATGGCAGCACTGTTCACAATAGCAAAAAGATGGAAACAACCTACATGCCCATCGACAGATGAATGGGTAAACTATGGTACATACACACAATGGAGTATTATGCAACGATAAAAAACAATGATGAATCTGTGAAGCATCTCATAACATGGATGAAACTGGAGGACATTACACTGACTGAAATAAGTCAATCACAAAAGGACAAATATTGATTGAGACTACTGCTTTAAAAATTCATGAAAAGGACACACAAAAAGAATACAGTCTGATGGTTACGAGGGATGGGAGGGGTGAGGGGGAAATACTAAATATACAATAGATAAGTGGTAACTTTGGTGAAGGGTAAGACAGTACTTAATACTGGGGAAGGCAGCACAACTTGTACAAGCAAGGGTCATGGAAGCTCCATAGACACATCCAAACTCCCTGAGGGACTGAACTGCTGGGCAGAGGGCTGTGGGGACCATGGTCTCAGGGAACATCTAACTCAATTGGCATAACATAGTTTATAAAGCAAATGTTCTACATTATACTTTGGTGAGTAGCGTCTCGGGTCTTAATAGCCTGTGAGAATCCATCTAAGATACTCCACTGGTCTCACCCCTTCAGGAGCAAGGGAGAATGAAGAAAACAAGATACAAGGAAAAGATTAGTCCAAAGAACTAATGGAGCACAACTACCACGGCCTCCACCAGACTGAGTCTAGTACAATCAGACTGTACCCGGCTACCACCACTCACTGTTTGACAGGGATCACAACGGAGGATCCCAGACAGAGCTGGAGAAAAATGTAGAACAAAATTCTAACTCACAAAAAAAGATCAGACTTAGTGGCCTGACAGAGACTGGAGAAACCCTGAGAGTATGGCCCCTGGACACCCTTTTAGCTCAGTAATGAAGTCGCTCCCGAGGTTCACCCTTCAGTCAAAGATTAGACAGCTTCATTAAACAAAATGAGACTAATGGGGCACAACAGCCCAGAGACAAGAACTAGAAGGCAGGAGGGGACAGGAAACCTGGTGATAGTGAAACCAAGGTTGAGAACGGACAGTGTTGACATGTCGTGGTGTTGTTAACCATTGTCATAGGGCAATACGTGTACTGTTTAATGAGAAATTATTTATTCTGTAAACCTTAATCTAAAGTACAAAAAAAAAAAAATTTTTTTTTAAATCTCTCCAAAAAGGATATCTCCAGGCTCAGATAGTTTCACTGGAGAATTCTACTAAATGCCTAAGAATTAACCCAAAATTATACAGTCTCTTCCAGATAACATAGTACCAGGGAATATTTCCCAATATAAAGCCAGTCTTACCTAATACCTAAACCAAACAAAGATATTACAAAAAAAGAAAAAGGAAACCATAGACCAATATTACTTGTTAATATTGATACAAAAATTCTGAACAAATACTAGTAAATAGAATTCAGCAATGTACATCAACAACATTGGCCATCAGGAAAATGAAAATCAAAACCACAGAGATACCACTTCATGCCTATCATGATGGCAAAAATTGGAACCCACATAGACTGCTGGTGGGAATGTAAAATGCTACCAAAAAAAAAAATCAGCAATATGTAAAAAGAATTATATATTATAACCAAGTAGGATTTTATTCCAGTGATGCAAGGCTGATTCAATGTTTGAAAATCAGTCAATGTAATCTACCACATTAAGAGGATAAATTTTAAAAAATCATGATCATATCAACTGATGAAGAAAAAGTATTTGAGAAAATCCAACATCTATTCATGATATAAGAAAAAAAACCTCTCGGAAAACTAGGAATACAGTTAACTGATAAAGAACATCTACAAAAACCCTACAGCTAACATCGTACTTAATGCCATACTTAATGCTGAAAGACTGAATGCTTTTCCTTTAAGATCAGGAAAAAGGCAAGGATGTCCACTCTACTACTGCTATGCTATTCAATATAGTACTGCAAGTTCTAGCCACAGCATTAAGGAAAAGGAATTAGAAGGAATACAGATGAGAAAGGAAGGAATAGAACGGTCCCTATTTGCAGGTAACATAATTGTCTACATAGAAAATCCCAAGGAATCTGCTTGAGTTTATTGTTCAAATGATACAAGATTAACATAAAAAAATAAATTAACTAGTGGACCACAACTACCAAGCCTCCACCAGACTGAGTCCAGCACAACTATATGGTGCCTGGCTACCACCACTGACTGCTCTGACAGGGAACACAATAGGAGGTCCTGGACAGAGCTTCAGAAAAATGTAGAACAAAATCCTAACTCACAAAAAAAGACCAGACTTACTGGTCTGACAGAAACTGGAGAAACCCTGAGAGTATTGGTGCTGGATACCCTTTTAACTCCGTAATGAAGTCACTCCTGAGGTTCACCCTTCAGCCAAAGATTAGACAGGTGCATAAAACAAACAATAACACACGTAGCTCAACCACGAATACGAGACCAAATGGGCACACCAGCCCGGGAGCAAGGACAAGAAGGCAGGGGCGGGGGGGCAGGAAAGCTGGAGGGATGGAAATGGGAACCTAAGGTCGAGAAGTGGAGACTGTTGACACACCACGGGGTTGGCAACCAATGTCACAAAACATTAGGTGTATGAATTGTTTAATGAGAAACTAATCTGCTCTGTAAACCTTCATCTAAAGCACAATAAAAATAAATTATACTTCATTTTCACTCGCCTCATATGCATGCAAAACTGGACAATGAATAAGGAAGACAGAAGAAGAATTGATGCCTTTGAATTATGGTGTTGGTGAAGAATATTGAATATACCACTGGACTGCCAAAAGAATGAACAAATGTGTCTCAGAAGTACAGCCAGAATGCTTCTTAGAATCAAAGATGGTGAGGCTTAGTCTCACATACTTTGGACATGTTATCAGGAGGGATCAGTCCTTGGAGAATCACATCATGCTTGGTAAAGTAGAAGGTCAGTGAAAAAGAAGAAGACCCTCAATGAGAATGATTGACACAGTGGCTGCAACAATGTGCTCAAGCATAACAACGATTATGAGGATGGCAGTGTTTCGTTCTGTTGTACTTGGGGTTGCTACGAGTCAGAACCGTCTTGACAGCACCTAACAACAACAATAACACTAGCAACGAGCACGTGCAAACTAAAATTAAAAATACAACACATTTATAATCACTCGAAAAAAATTAAATACTTAGGTATAAATCTAACAAAACCTGTACAGACTTAGATAATGAAAACTATAAAATGCTGCTAAAAGAAATCAAAGAGGATCTAAATAGAGAGATAGTCCATGCTCATAGACTGGAAGATTCAACATAGTAAAGATGTAAATTCTCCCCAAACTGATACACAGAGTTAAATCAATTCCCATAATAATCCCAGGAAGATATTTCCATAGATATAGAAAAGTTTATTTATTTATTTATTCAGAAATGCAATGGAAATAGAATAGATAAAACAACTCAGAAAAGGAAGAATAAAGTGGGAGATTTCACTCCACCCAATTTCAAAACTTATTATATAGTTACATTAATCAAGTGTGATACAGGTGGAAGATAAACATACAGATCAATGGAACAAAATAGAGAATCTAGAAATAGCCCTTATGTAAGTACTGTTGTCATGGATTGAATTGTGTCCCCCGAAAACACGCTTGTCAATTTGGCTAGGTCATGATTGCCAGTATTGTGTGATTGTGCACAACTTTGTCAAGTGATATGATTTTCCTATGTGTTGTAAATCCTACCTCTATGATGTTAATGAGGTGGGATAGGCAGCAGTTACATTGAGGCAGGACTCAATCTGCAAGATTGGGTTGTGTCTTGAGCCAATCTCTTTTGAGATATAAAAGAGAGAAGCAAGCAGAGAGACAGGGGGACTTCATACCACAAAGAAAGCGGTGCCTGGAGCAGAGAGCGTCCTTTGGACCTGGGGTCCCAGTACCGAGAAGCTCCTAGACCAGGGGAAGATTGATGACAAGAACATTCCTCCAGAGCCAACAGAGAGAGAAAGGCTTCCCCTGGAACTGATTCCCTGAATTTGGACTTGTAGCCTACAAGACTGTGACAGAATAAATTTCTCTTTTTTAAAGCCATCCACTTGTGGTATTTCTGATACAGCAGCACTAGATGACTAAGACAACAGCCATAATGATTTTTTGACAAAGGTGAAAAAGCAGTATCAGGGAGGAATAATAGTCTTCAACAAACAGTGGTGGAGCAGTTGGACATCTATAGGCAAAAAAATAAACCTCTACCTAAATCTCATACCTTATAAACAATTAACTCAAAATAGATCACATACTTAAGTATAAAACCTACAACTATAGAACTTGCACAAGATCACATAGGAGAAAATCTGTGGAACTTGGGCTAGGTGAAGCATTAAACATGACAACAAAAGCATGATCCACAAAAAGAAAAACTGATAAATTAGACCACATCAAAATTAAAAACTCAATGAAAGATAAAAAGACAAGCTACAGACCAGGAGAAAATATTTGTAAACCACATATCTGACAAAGGATTCATATCTCGAATATATATACACATAAAAAACAAATAATCCAATTAGAAAATGGGCAAAAGACATCAAGAGACACTTCACAAAAAAGAATATAAAGATGGCAAATAAGCACATGGAAAGATGTTTAACATCAGCAGCCATTAGGAAAATGCAAAGTAAGACTGCAATGAGATATCACTATACACCTATTAGAACAGCTAAAATAAAAAATAAGGACAACACCAAACGTTACTGAGGATACAAAGAAACTGGGTCACTCATACAATGCTGGTGGGAAAGTAAAATGGTTGTCACTCTGGTAAGTTCTCTGTCAGTTTTTTTAAAATATAAACATACCCTTACCATGCCACCCAGCAATTATACTTTTGGACACTTAATTCCAGGGAAATGAAACCTTATGTTTGTCCAACAACCTGTACATAAGTTTTCATAGTAGGTTTACTGGTAATAGCAAAAAACTGGAAATAACCAAAATGTCCCTCATACTTACTACTCAGCAATAAAAAGGAACAGACCTATTGATACTTAAAACAATTTGGATGAATCTCAAGGGCATTATGCTAAGTGAAAAAGGGTCAAACTCAAAAGGTCACATGCTGTATGATACCATTTATATAACATTGTTGAAATGATAAAATTTTAAGACAGAGCACAGATAAGTGGTAGACAGAGGTTAGGGAATGGGAGAGAGAGTGGGACGATAAAAAGGTATTAGGAGGGAGATTTCTGTGATGAACTGTTCTATATCATGATTGCAGTGGTGGTCACACAGATGTACGTGTGTTAAAATGACATAGAACTAAACACAAACATGGTACCAATTTCGAATTCCTGCTTTTTATATTGTCTATGAGGTAAGAGTTGAGAAAACTAGGTGAAAAGTACATGGGATCTTCCCATACTATCTTTACTTCCTGTGAATATATAATTATTATAAAATAAAAAGTTAAAAAAAAAGTAGGAAGCCTCATACAGCAGAGACTGTTAATATACAGCACTGGATAACTGGCACCTCTAAGTAGAGGGCACCCCAAGATATACGGCATGAATTTTTTTTAAATAATTGCTCAAATGCATGCATGTGATTCTTAAAATAATCTTGTTAGGTAAGCTGGGCAGATAACCCTATTTTACAATGTGGAGACTGGGACTCATAGAGTTTGAGTGACTTGCCCAAGGCAAGGACTTGAAATCAAGGTCTCTTGGCTACAAGTTCATAGATGTCATAACTGATCACTTATATGCCCATGAAAAGGGTGCCCTGACAACCTTTTAATCTTAGGCTTTTAGATTGGATTTAATTTCATGCACACTTCCTGGTACTTTTTTTTTTTTTTTTTAATTGTGCTTTAGGTGAAAGTTTACACAGAAAATTAGTTTCCCATTTGATAGTTTGTATATAAAGTGTTCCATGACATTGGCTTCATTCTCCACAACGTGTCAGCACTCACCCCATTTCCGTCCTAGTTTCCCTGTTTCCTTTTGTCCTGGTTTTTTACCCCTTCCTGCCTTCTCATCTTTGCTTTTGGGCAAATGTTGCCCTTTTGATCTCATATAATTGATTGTTCTAAGGAGCATGTTCCTGTCAGGTGTTATTGTTTATTTTATGGGCCTGTTTATGGTTTGGCTGAATATAGCATATAATTTTTTTAAGGTTTTTTATTTTCTGCAATAAAAATTGCATTTTTTCTGATTATAAAGAGAATTCAAGCAATTCAAAAAGTATAAACTATAAATCATCAAAATCTCAGTATTCAAAGCAACTATAATTAACATGATTCTTTATAAGTCTATCTTAAAATTAAAATGGGCTGAACATAAACAAGAGTACGAAACAGTTTATTTCATGAAAGCAAAAGATTATAAGGAAAAATCTCTTTAAAGAAGAAAGGGGTTTAGAGAACATTGCTAATTTCTCTGATGCTGGCTCAAGGTACAAAGAAATACAGCAGCAGAAAGAGCTCAACTTTCCCTCATTTGGATTTCATGATGTTCATATTTCTCACCTACCTCAGGGGATGGTGCAGCATAGGCTGTGTAAGGAGGTGGAGATGAAGTCACAGACATTTCATCATATATGACTTCTGAGCCAACATAAGCCTGCATGAGACAGGAGAGAAATTATGACAAGTGAGTTGCCACAAAGCAACTATAGGTTCAAAGATTCTATGTATACATCCTTTTTATTTAGCAAATTAAAAATTAAAGAACATAGAGTTTAATCTTTCAACAGCAAATATAACAGCCCTCTTAGAAGTAGTGAAAGGTGGAAGAAAAACTCCCACTAATACAGTGGTGTCCCTAATACCACTCTGGCGTCCTTTGAATTCAGGAGCAAGGTGGTCCTTGTTCAGATCCCAGCATGAATAGAACTCACTGCCCAGGAATGCCCATCAGAGGCTACCACTATTACTCAACATGTTTTAGAGGATGTTGTACCACTCTCAACAACGCTTCTGTTCACAAATGAAATTCCTACAATCTGAAATGTAGCAGTCAGGGATATGTTCTACATAGTCTTGTTATTTACATTACAAAAAAACATGATGAACATATTTAATGTCACTGAACTCTACACATAAAGATTGTTGAAATGGCAAATGTTTTGTTACCTACATATTCACCACAATAAAAAAAAAAAAAAAAAGACAAGGCAATGTCTTGCAGAAGACAAAATTTTAACTAAGAAAAACTGATTAAATATAAAAGGGAAAAAAATCCCTTCAACAAATTACTCTGTAGTGGAAGAGAAAAACACATAAGCTCTTTTTTTAAAAATCCATATAAAAAAAATATACTGTGATCTCAACCCTAAGAATATGGACTGTTAATACTAATTTCATCCAAGAAGAGGATCTGCATGAAAGAAAAGTTCACTGGAGATGCAGAGTAATAAGTCTTGGCCTAACAAGAGTGCCTTTTTACTTTCTTTTCTCAAGTGTACAAATTCTTTTACAGCCATGAACTTTTTCTTTTCTTACTAAAAATATAAAGGGAAAAATCATTCTGAAGAACTTAAATGTTGATCATGGAGACAATATTGCCTTGATTCCCTGACAGCCACAAAGAAAGCATTACTAACCTCTACAACTGGGATTTACAGTTTCAGTGACTTCCTAAGGTCAAAAGCAGGACTAGAGATAATACAAGTCTCAAAAATATTTATTTCACAAGATTGAGATGCTATGCATAAAAAGGACTCTGTACTCCTTTTTTCTAGGAGCCCAGGTGGCACAATGGTTAAGCACTCAGCTACTAACCAAAAGGTCAACAGTTCAAACCCACCAGCTGCTCCTCGGGAGAAAGATGTGGCAATCTGCTTCCATAAAGATTATAGCCTGGGAAACCTTATGGGGCAGTTCTACTGTGTCCTTTAGGGTCACTATGAGTCAGAACAGACTCAATAGCAATTTCTGGGGGAAGGGTTAGTCCTTTTTCTGAGTCTTCACTACAAACCATGGCAGAATTCAAAGTGTTGCAAAATTTACTGAGATACAAATATTTCCAGAACATAACACTGGGACCAGAATACCTGTGTGAGGATGGCTCCTCCTGAAAAACTGGCAAACCTAGCTTAGTACTGTCAGTGAAGAGTTCTCTGCTCAGCTCTGCCTGACCATTCATGGCTGGATGGCCAGAAACCACAGATCTTCCCCAGTTTCCTGTCTCAGCTTCCTATTCTATTTGTTACATCAAGACTACATGAAAACATTACTATTGATTGCCATTAGCATATGACCAACACCAACTAACTTACTGTATTTGTCCTGGAATCCTGGAGTGTAAATTTCCAAGCCCTAGAGGAATGAAAAAGCAAAGGGTATTTTATTGGAGGCAATCCACCATCAATATCAATTATTCTCAAACCTGGATTGGCAACAGAATTCCTGAAAAAGATTTTAGAGGAACCGGCCTTCAGGCCTCACCCCAAGACCTACTCAATTGACACATTTGATACAGGCACTGTGAAACAAAAATATATATATATGCATGTATATATACAGTATAAACCCTTTGCCACAGAGTCAATTCCAACTCATAGTGACCCTCTATATAGTATAACACATAATTATTAAAATACCTAATGAAAAATGTTTAACACAACTAAAAAATATAAAATACACTGCACTTAACTGTACACAACTTGCTTTGTCAGTTCATGCCATACACAAAGCTCTCCTTCATTCTTTTAAGGTCTACATAATGCTCCATGACATGAACAGATTTATACTGTATGAAATTTTTTCCAATAAAAATAATGTGGCTAAACAACTTAATGGAAGGACACAGAATCAGAATTGAAACAATGGAAAGAAGAATCAGCAAAATAGAAGACAAAACCTTTGAACTAGCTCGGTATGAGAAAAAACAGAAAAAATATTGAAGAAAAATGAAGAAAGCCTACAAGGTCAAAGAAAACTACAAGACACTACTGCAAAAAACCAAAAGAGACCTACATAAGTGGAAAAATATACCATGCGCGTGGATAGGACGACTCAACATTGTGAAAATATCAATTCTACCCAAAGTGATCTACAGATACAATGCAATCTTGAGCCAAATTCCAACAGAATTCTTTAACAGGTTGGAGAAACAAATCACCAAATTTATATGGAAAGCAAAAAGGCCCCAGATAAGTAAAGCATTACTGAGGAAGTAGGAAAAAGTGGGAAGTCTCACACTACCTGATTTTAGAACCTACTATATAGCCATAGTAGTCAAAACAGCCTGGTACTGGTACGACAGCAAACACATAGACCAGTGGAACAGAGTTGAGAACTCGGATGTAAATCCATCCATCCATGAGCAGTTGTTGTTTGACAAAGGACCAAAGTCCATTAAATGGGGAAAAGGCAATCTCTTTAACCAATGGTGCTGGCATAGCTGGATGTCCACCTGTAAAAAAATGAAAAAAGATTCATACCTCACACTATAAACAAAAACTAACTCAAAATGGATCAAAGACCTAAATATAAAATCAAAAATGATAAAGATCATTGAAGAAAAAAACAGGCCCTAATACAAAGGAAAGTAGAACTACGCCATAGGATTTCCAAGGAGCGACTGGTGATATGAACTGCCGACCTTTTGGTTAGCAACTGTAGTTCTTAACCACTGTGTCACCAGGGTTACAGACATCTGGGAGCCCCTAAAAATTAAATAAAAGACTCCACCAAAAGAGTAAAAAGAGAACCTACAGACTGGGTGTGATGGTTAAGATTGTATGTCAACTTGGCTAGGCCATGATTCTCAGGGTTTTAGCAGTTGTAAATGTTGTGATCACTTTCCTGCTGAAATTTGATATGTAATCACCCTCATGATGGAAACTGCTGAGTGGTTCTAGTGGGGATGGGGCCTGTGGCAGCTCACCGCCCCCTCAGCTTCATCTCTCTGCCTTCTGCCAGTTAAAGTATGCCTGCTCGCCTTGCCAAGGTTTTTGGCTTGTTCCAGACTCAGCAGCTGCCTACTGTCACCTCACCTCTGGTTCTTGGGACTTGAGCTAGCAGCTTATCTGTTGATCTTGGAATTTACCGATCTGCACAGCCTGCAAACAAGAGTCCGGTTCCTGACCTGCTGATCTTGGGTTTGCCAGTCCCTGCAGCTATGTGAATCAGGAGAAAACTTGTGGTCTTGTCTGCTAATCTTGGAATACATTGACCTTCACAGCCTGTGAGCGGGAGCCCGTCTCTGACCTTCTGACCTTGGGTTCAGCAGCTTCTGCAGCTCTGTGAATTGGAAGAGGCCTCTAACCTGATCCACAGACTTGGGACGTTTTAGCCTCAACTGCGTGAACAGTTTTCTTGATATAAGTCTGTCTCTATATATACTTATATGCTTTACTGGTTTTGCTTCTCTAGAGAACCCAGCCTAAGATACTGGGAAAGAATTTTTGGCTACAACAAAAATCTACAAGATACTGCAACATCTCAACAACAAAAAGACAAATAATCCAATTAAAAAATGGGCAAAGGATATGAACAGACATTTCACCAAAGAAGACATGCAGACAGCTAACACATACATGAGGAAATGCTCATGATCACTAGCCATTAGGAAGTGTAAATCAAGATTAGAATGAAATAACATCTCACCCAGACAATATTGGCACTAATCCAAAAACAGAAAACAAATGTTGGAGAGGTTATAGGGAGACCGGAACTCCTATGCACTGCTGGTGAGAATGTAAAATGGCTCAACCACTTTGGAAAACAATATGGTGCTTACTTAAAAAGTTAAAAATAGAAATACCAGGCAAAACGGTGCTCTAGGCAGAAGCACCACGCCGTCCCTCCACAACAAAGATCTAAAAAACTAAGCCAAACAGAGAAAACAGCAACCCTGAAACCCTAAAACATCAAATGAAGAGATAAAGAACTCAGCCAAGCACCGAATGGAGTGAGAAAACTGACAGAGAACGGACAGCGAGGAGAGATTCATGTACAGGTCCCCTATTAGCTAACACAGAATGGATCCACCATCTTTGACTCCTATCACAGACCAGCATAGAGGGGATACAAGAAAGCAGCTTCACAGAGCTTCCAGCAGGCGACAAAACAACCGGTAATTTGCAATATACACTTTCCTACCCCCCACACTTCTTCACCCCCATTCGGGCTCCTCTGCTTCCCATGGCCACAGTCTGTTGGCCAGGAAGCACCGGCTGCTTGGATTTCACCCGCCCGCACTGGCCAGCTCACTGAGTGCCATTTGTTGGCTGCTAGTGTTGCATTTTTCCACTTCTTTTAATTTCTTCCTTACCTCTCACCACCTCCTCCTCCTTTCGCTCAAATACGTGACTCAGTGGGCGATCTTTGCTTCTTCCTGAGGGGCTACAGAGCTCTGTTTGGGTGGGGAGCAGCTTCCTGGTCTGGGCTGCCTCGCTGGTGGGATCCTGGGGCTTTTGTTTGTTTGTTTTGAACTGTTTGTTTGTTTTCTTTCCCTTTTCTCGAGTTGGGAGCCCATTCTGGCTGGGCGGTGCTGCGTGGCTTGGGACCTGCCCCCTCGGCTTGCGCAGACGCACAGAGTGATCCCTGAGAGCATTTTTTTGTTTGTTTGTTTTTTCCCCTAGTTTTTGTGGGGGTTTGTCTGTTCTTTTTTTAAAAAAAAATTGTTTTGTTTTCTTTTCTCTCTTTTTCCCTTATTGTCTTTCTTCATTACTCAGTTTCTCATCTCTCTATACCTTCCTTCTTTTCCTGTTCCCTGAATACCTGGCACTGCATACCTCGACGCCTTCTAGCCAGGCTGTACTGCAACACCTGGGAACAACTTCCCCAGACTTTGTAGCCACACCAGTGGGATCCCTGGGAGCTCTGCTGTTCTTTTTTCTTTCTAATTTTTATTTATTCATTCTTTTCTTTTCTTTTTTTCTTTTTCTTTTTCTTCCCCTTTTTGTTTTTCTCCATTTCATAGTCTCTCATCTCTCCACTCCAATGGCAAGCTCCCCTAGCACTCTTTTTTGTTTGTATGTTTTTGACTCCTGTTCCTCTCTCCTGTCTCCCATATCCATCTTAGCTCCACACATAAAAATCTCCTCCCTCCATCCTCCCTACCTACACTGTGCACTTAACATCATATCACCAAGCAGCACCTGCACGGCCTACCAGAACCTGCCCTGTACTGATCACCAACCCACCCTGGTGACTGTAGTAAGTGCCACAAACAACCCATCCCAGTAATTCATCTTCACCTAGACCTGCCCTGCTGTACCATATCTGAGTGACTGACCCTGCCAATTGGAGAAGGAGGAGAAAAGTATCATGCGCACAGATGACCAAACAACAAAGAACACACAGCCCACCAGCTCAGACATAGACAAACAAACAAAAAAAAAGCATGAAACAAACAAATCTACAATCAATAAAAAAGAAAAATAACTACTGAATGCCCTGAAGACAGCAGACAATATCAAAACATTTACAAAATCAGGA
>NW_004444115.1:4467186-4490801 GCF_000243295.1 Trichechus manatus latirostris
AAAAATTAAAAAAATAAAAATTAAAGAAAAATTTAAAAAAAAAAAGTAGTTGTACCAGTTTACATTCCCACAAGTATATTTTAGGCATTCTAATAGTGTCCAGGAGTTTTAATTTGCAAATATCTAATGATGTTGAGTATGTTTCCATGGTTTATTTACATTCTTATGGCATAGTGCTTAAGAGCTACAGCTGCTAACCAAAAGGTCGGCAGTTCAAATCCATCAGGCGCTCCTTGGAAGCTCTATGGGGCAGTTCTAATCTGTCCTATAGGGTCACTATGAGTTGGAATCAACTCAACGGCAATGGGTTGTGGTTTTTTTTTTTTTTTGGTATATCCTCTTTGGTGAAGTATTTGTTATAATCTTTTTGCCCATTGTTCAATGGTTAGTTTTCTCATTATTGAAGTACAGTACTTTATCAGAGAAATACTTTGCAAATATTTTCTCCCAGTTTGTGGCTTGTCTTTTCATTTAACAGGTTTTTTGAAGAACAGATCTGTGGGGGAAGGGAGGTATATTAGGTTGTTTTTTTTTTTTAACTTTTTATTTTGAAACAATTACAGATTTACAGAACATTTCAAAGCTAGTACAGAGAGGTCCATGTATTTTTCACCGTTTCCCCACTGGTTACATCTTACATAACTACTCTACAATATCAAAACCAGGAAACTGACATTGATGTAAAGTGTATTATTCTTGGCATTTTATTATATGTGTAGATTCATGCAACCACAATCATAGTCAGGATACAGAACTATTCCATCACTACAAAGATTTCCCATGAGGAGACTATGAACCCTATCCTTCTTCACCCCACCGTTTCTAACCCTTGGTAACTGCTAATCCCTATAATTTTTGCAAAAGTGTTTCAATTTTTATGAAGTCCAATTTATAAATGTTTTTCTTTTATGGATGGTCCTTTTGATATCACATGCAATAAAACTTTGCCATAATCTAAGGTCACAGTGATTTTCTATGTTTTGTTCTGAAAGTTCTATAACTTTGGCATTTGGATCTAAGAATCATTTTTATTTAATTTTTATATTTGGTGCCTGGTTTGGATCAGAGTTCTTTTTTCTTTTTTTGCACGTGGGCATCCAATCGTTCAGCACCATTTGTTGAAAAGACTTCCTTTCTACACTGAATTATCTTTGCATCTTTGTCAAATATCTATTGTTCATAAATGTAGGGGGTCTACATCTGGACTCTTTATCCTGTTCCACTGATGTTCTTACCTATCTTGATCCAAAAGAACATACATTGATTGCTGTAGCTTTATAATAAGTCTTGAAGCTAGGTAGTGTTAGCTCTCCAATTCTCTTCTTATTCAAAGTTGTTTAGGCTGTTGCAGGTCCTTTTCACTTCCAATTAAATTCATGGAAATTAATAAACCGATTTATCAAATTCTTAAAAAAAAAAAAAAAAACCCGGGATTTTGATGGGAGAACTACCATCTTAATATTGTGTTTTACAATCCATGATCAAGGAATTTATTTAGGCCTTCTTTATTATCTCTCAGTAATGTCTTATAGGTTTAGTTTACAGGTCTTGCAGGTTTTTCCTCTGATTTATCCTTAAGTATTTCGTATTTTCTGATGTTGTTGTAAATGTTTTTCAAAAAAAATCAATTTCCAAATGTTATTAGTATATACAAATACTTCATTTTTATATACTGAGCTTGGACCTTGAAACTTTGCAAAACTCACTTAAAATTTCTAGTAGCTTTTTGTAGATTTTATGGATTTTATACATAGACTATCACGTCATCCGTGAACAAAACCAGTCTACTTCTTTCTTTGCAGTCTGGTTCCTTTTATTTCTTTTTCTTGCTTTATTGTGTATCAATCTGGCTAGGCCATGATTCCCAGTACTGTGTGATTGTCCAGCATTGTGTCATCAGATGTGATTTTCCTATGTGTTGTAAATCCTATCACTATGATGTTAATGACATTAGCAGCAGTTGTACTGATGAGATCTGAAAGATTAGACAGTGTCTTAAGTCAATCCCTTTTGACATATAAAAGAGAGAAGCGAGCAGAGAGACATGGGGACCTCATACTACCAGGAAACAAGACCCAGAAGAATAGCGCATCCTTTGGACCTGGGGTCCCTGCACTGAGAAGCTCCTTGACCAGAGGAAGACTAATGACAAGGACCTTCCATGATAAGGACCTTCCTCCAGAGTCAACAGAGCTGGTGCCCTGAATTTGGACTTGTAGCCCACTAGACTGTGAGAGAATAAACTTCTCTTTGTTAAAGCCATCCACGTGTGGTATTTCTGTTATAGGAGCACTAGATAACTAAGACATACATATATATATGTATACATATATATATATATTTTGTTGTTATTTGCCATCAAGTTGGTTCTGACCCATGGCAACCCAATGTATAACAAAATAAAATGCTACCAGGTCCTGTGTCATCTTCACAATCCTTGATGCTCTGGTTCATTGTTGTGGTCACTGTGCATTTTGAGTGGCTTCCAACCTAGGGGGTTCAGGGCTTATCTTCAGCACTATATTAGACAATATTCTATTGTGATCCATAGGGCTTTCATTGGCTAACTTTCCAAAGTAGATCATCAGGCCTTTCTTCCTAGTCTTATTCTGGAAGCTCTGCTAAGTTTGTCCACTGTGGGTAACCCTGATGGTATTTGAAATACCAGTGGCATAGCTTTCAACATCATAGCAACACACAAGCCATCATAGTACGACAAACTGACAGACAAGTGGTAGTATATATAAATATACATACTATATATATATTTATATATATATATACACCAATGGGTCTATACTTAGGAGCCCTAGTGGTACAGTGGTTAAAATGCTCAGCTGCTAACTGAAAGGTTGGTGGTTTGAACCCAACAGTCACTTTGCAGGAGAAAGATGTGGCAGTCTGCTTCCATAAAGATTTACAGCCTTGGAAACCCTACAAGGCAGTTCTACTCTGTCCTATAGGGTCTGAAAGGCTTCCTTTAACATTTTGTGTACTGCAGGTCTGCTACTGATAAATTCTTTCAGCTTTTGGATGTCAGAAAGTCTGTAATTTGCCTTCGTTTTCAAAAGACATTTTTGCTGATCGTAGAATTCTAGGTCGACAGTTTTTTTCCTACTGCACTTTAAAGATGTTGTTCCACTGTCTTCTTCCTTGCACTGTTTACAGTGAAAAGTCTATTTTCTTTAATTTTGTTCCTCTGTACATAATGTGCTGTTTTTTTCTGGCTGCTTTAAGGATTTTTTTTTAATCACTAGTTTGAGCAATTTTATTAGATCTACCTTGATATGGTTTCCTTCGTGCTTCTCGTGCTTAGGATAAGTTGAACTTCTTGGTTTTGTAGGTTTATAATTTAACAAATTTGGGATATTTTTAGCAATTATTTCTTCAAATATGTTTTCTGTTATTCCTTTTTCCTCCTTCAGGGACTCCAATTACATATATATCAGGCTGCTTTAAGGTGTCCCACTGTTCACTGACACTTTTTTTTTTAAATCTTTCTTTCTCTGTTTTAATTCAAATAGTTGCTATTGCTATGTCTTCAAGTTCACTAATCTCTTCTTCTTCAATGTCTGATCTGTCTTTAACATCATCCACAGGGTTTTTTTTTTTTTAATCTCACACATTTTGTAGTTTGTATCTGTCACAGTTCTATTTGAGTTTTTATACCTTCAATGTCTCTACCTTACTGAACATCTGGAATAGTTAAAACCACTTTAAATGACCTTCTCTGCAAATTCTAACATCTGTGTCACAATGAGTTGTGTCTTAGTTTCCTAATGCTGCTGTAACAGAAATACCACAAATGGGTGGCTTTAAAGGGCAGAAATTTATTTTCTCACCTTTTTGGAGGCTACAAGTTCAAATCAGGGTCTCAGCCATGTAGATTCCTTCCTTATAGGTAGTCCTGGGGGTTACTTGGTTCCCTGGCTTACAGACAATACTCACATGGGTCTGTCTTTCCCCCATTTTTGCATGTCTATCTAATCTATTCTTTTTATAATCCATAGGTGATTAAGTTTAGGACACACCCTACACTGGTATGGCCTCATTAACATTACAAAAACCCTATTTCCGACGGGATTATATCCACAGGTATAGGGGTTAGGATTCCAACACATATTTTGGAGGGAACACAATTCAGTTTACAACAGGTGGGTTTCAAATGGTTGATTTTTCTCATTACTTTCATATTTCCCTGCCTTTTGCATGCCTGCTAATCTTTGATTAGATGACCAACATTGTCAATTTTAACTTGTTGGGTGCTAGATATTTTTGTATTCCTATAAATATTCTTCATCTTTGTCCTGAAGTGCAGTTAAATTATTTGGAACAGTTTGATACTTTTGGGTCTTGCTTTTAAGATTTGTTTAGCAAGCCCAAAGTGTTTAGTCAGGGGCTAAGTATTCCCCACTATTGAGAAGAGAGAAAAGTACTCCACCCAATGCCATGGGAATTCTGAGGTTTTTCAGTCTAGCTGGTGAGAACAGTCATATTCGCAGTCCCATGTGAGCTACAGGCACTATTTCTTCTAAATCTTCCATATGGCTCTTTCCCCAGCGTCAGGCAGTTTGTCTGTGAGTGCACAGGCCACTAAAAACTCAAGACAAGCCCTCTATAGATCTTCAGAAGCCTTCTATAGGTCTTTCTCTGTGCAGTTCTTTCCTCTCCAATACTCTGTACTGCAAATTCTAGTCATCTTAGGCTCCCTGGATTTTGAGGCCCATTACATCAACCCAGGAGAATGTCATGCTCTGTGTGAGCTCCCCAACCCTGCACCACAGCCTGTAAACTCTCTCAAAACAGTAAGTTGGGGCAATCACAGGGCAAACTTCCTTTGTTTCCTGTCTCTTAGGGATCATTATCCTTCACTGCCTTATGTCCACTGTCTTGAAAACTATTTGCACATACAGGTGGTCCCTGATTTATGATGCACTCAAGTTATGATGAACCACACATACGACCGTCTTTTTTTGTTTGTTTGTTTGTGTATCTTATTGTTAGTAATATGTACTATACATGTATTAAAAAAAACCCATTGCCGTCGAGTCAATTCTGACTCATAGCTACCCTACAGGATGGAGCAGAACTGTCCCATAGGGTTTCCAAGGAGTGGTTGCTGGATTTGAACTGCAAACCTTTTAGTTAGCAGCTGAGTTCTTAACCATTACACCACCAGGGCTCCTACAATGTTAAAATATATCTGTAAGCTTATACATAATGTTTGCCACCCCCAAAGACAAATAAAGATTAGATTTATAAAGATACTGATGATAAAAGCCAATAAAGAAAACCAAAAAAAAAAAAAAATGAGGTATTAGACTTACATCAGAACCGACTTACGATGGAGTCGTTGGAACAGAATGCTGACTAACTATATCTTGTCTGGGTTTTTCATTGTTGTTGCTTCAGGTGGGAGACTATAGTATGGTCTTCGGTCTACAAATTCAGTTCTATTATGTCATAAAACTTTCTGTCATTGAATCTCTAAATACCTCTTTTTGGATCCTCTAGGGACATCAATAATCTTTCTGATGGACTCTTTTAGTCTTTCTAACATAGCTCTGATCTTTTTTCAAAATCCTTTAATCTTTTTCCTCTCCTTTCACTGAGAGCATCTTAACTTCATGTCAATAATTTGCTTTTTAGTTGAGGTTATATCCCAGGGAAAGCCATTTCCTTTAGACTATAATATGAATGGTGGCTCCTGTGACAAGCTTCTAAGCTATAGAAATACAAAAGCACACAAAAGAAAAACAAATGCCTGATATCACAAACCTTATATTCTAATAAAAGGAAATGACAAACAAGATAAATAGTTGGTTACACAGTATGTATGTGTGTGTATGTTGGGAGGGAGGGTAGTTACAGTTTTAATTATGGTAACCAGGAAAGTATTCTTCGAAAATTTGCTTCAGTTCCTTGCCTTTTATTTCCTCCAGACTATCCTAAGGCTTGTGTTTTCCTTTCTTTTTCCTCTATGATATAGTCGCATAGTTTCTTTGAATCCTGCTCATGCTTAACATAAGAAGCGAAGTCATAAACTTCTATTTACTCTAATAATGGTATGAATTATTTCTCCTTGGCAGCCTTCCTGTCTAACCTGGCATCAATGGTCTCCCCTCCCCACTCCACCCCCAACAATTTGAAGACGAGGTGTTGCCCTCAATCACTTTTCTATAATCTGAAGGCAAAGGGGTAGGAAAAGAAGAAATTTCTTCCAGGAAATCTGGGTTCTACACTCACTTCTGAACATAGCCCTTTGAATGTCTTGTTCTAGAGCTCATTTCACTAGCCAGAGAATTATTTTACTCCTGTGAACTTCAATGCCTTCCAGTGCCCTGGAATGACAATCCCTGGAGGATCCTTCCAGCCTCTGCTAAGGTCCCAAGGAAATCATATTAAGGGATTTTCCTTAACTTTTCCAAAAATTATCTTACTCACTTAATCTGCATGTCTCTAGACTGCAAGGTATTTCCAAATATTTGCAAAATTTAACTCATCTTGTAGCTCCTTGTGAGAGGTGAGGTAGGGTTAAGAACAGTGACATACTTTAGCAGATTCTTCTGTTTTTTTCTTTGAATGTCACTTTCTTATAGTTGTGCCTGAGGTAGAGTCTCTTTATTTAGCGTTGCTATTGAAATGTTTTCCCTTTCATTTCTATAGGTAGTTAGAGAAGATTATCCTAATTCACTTCACCATCTTTACTGAGATCTCCTACTCTTTACTTTTTTTAACATTTCTATGTCATTTTATTTCAAGTGTGTTTCTTGCTTTTTGTTTGTTTGTTTGCCCAATCTCAGATATTACTCTTCTCAAGGGGAAATTACTCAACTTGCATTAACTGAGATCATAGATATGGTTGGTCTAATTGCTGTCAATTCATTTCGTGTCACAGTTTTATCATGTTTTCCTTTTCATGCCTTTCTTGAGAAATGTTTTCTGTTTTTATTTTTCTAGTTTATAAAGTATTCCATTTTTGTCTTCTCTAATTTATGCCCTTAAAATTAGAAACATATATAAACTTCTATTTTCCCATCTAGATTTAAAAAAAAAAAAAAAATCAGCCTTCCTCCAACACGCTAGCCCTTCCAAGTCAAACAAGGCAATTCCTCGAGTATACTTTTACTTCTCCCCCATTCTACAACAAAATCTCCCATGTTTTGTTAAAATATTTTAAATTTTAGTTCCAGATTTTTTCCACTATTACTAAAGGAATTCTTTGTGCACATGACAATCTCGGCACAGTAGAGCGGAGTAGTTAAGAACAAAAGGCTCTGGAGACACAGGTTCAAATCCTACGTCTACTTACTAGCTTCAAAAGCTTAGGAAGTGTGGTAGACAGAGTAACGGTCCTTCCAAAGATGTCCACCCCTAATTCCCAGAACCTGTGAATATGTAACTTAACATGGCAAAATGGACTCTTTAAGAGTAATTAAAGTGAAGGACCTTGACATGGTAAAATTATCCTTAATTATCCCAATTTAAAGAGCCCTGGCAGTACAGTGGTTAAAGCAATTGACTGCTAAATGAAAGGTCAGCTACCTGGCCAACCAACTGGAAGAGATCCATATTTGTGCCCCTTCCAAAGAAAGGTGATTCAACAGAATGCAGAAATTATCAAACAATATCATTAATATCACAGACAAGTAAAATTTTGCTGACGATCATTCAAAAGTTGTTGCAGCAATACATCGACAGGGAACTGCCAGAAATTAAAGCTGGATTCAGAAGAGGATGTGGAACAAGGAATATCATTACTGATGTCAGATGGCTCTTGGCTGAAAGCAGAGAATATCAGAAAGATGTTTACCTGTATTTTATTGACTATGCAAAGGCATTTGACTGTGTGGATCATAACAAATTATGGAAAACATTTCAAAGAATGAGCATTACAGAACACTTAATTGTGCTTATGTGGAAACTGTACATAGACCAAAAAGGAGTTGTTGAAACAGAGCAAGGGGATACTGTATGGTGTAAAATCAAGAAAGGTATGTGTCAAGGCTGCGTCCTTTCACCATACTTATTCAGTATGTATGCTGAGCAAATAATCCGAGAAGCTGGACTATATGAAGAAGAACGAGTCATTAGGATTGGTAGAAGACGCATAAGAAAGCTGGACAATGAATAAGGAAGACCAAAGAAGAATTAATGCCATTGAATTATGCTGTTGGCAAAGAATACTGAATATACCATGGACTGCCAGAAGAATGAACAAGTCTGTCTTGAAAGAAATATAGCCAGAGTACTCCTTGGAAGGGAGAATGGCAAGACTTTGTCTCACATACTTTGGACACGTTATCAGAAGGCACCAGTCCCTAGAGGAGGTTATCATGCTTGGTAAAGTAGAAGGACAGTGAAAAAGAGGAAGATTCACACAGTGGCTGCAACAATGGGCTCAAATATAACAACAATTGTGAGGATGGCACAGGACAGCACCCAACAACAACAACAACAACAATAGCATCTAAGAGAATAAAATATCTAGGAATAAATTTAACCAAGAACATGAAGGACTTACACAATGAAAATTTTAAAACACTGCTGAAAGAGGTTTAAGAAGACCAAAATAAATAGAAAGATGTTCCAAATTCATGGATTAGAAGACTTAATATCGTTAAAATGTTGTCTTAGTTATCTGGTGGTGCTGTAATAGAAATACAAGTTGATGGCTTTAACAAAGACAAATTTATTCTTTCACAGTCTAGTAAGCTAGAAGTCCAAATTCAGGGTGCCAGTTCCAGGGAAGGATGTATCACAAAAGAGACTGGCTTAAAACAAAACCTAATATTGTAGATTGATTGCTGCCTCATTAGCATAACTGCTGCTAATCCCACCTCATTAATATCACAGAGGTAGGATCCACAACACACAGGAAAATCACATCAGATGACAAAATGGTGGACAATCACACAATACTGGGAATCATGGTCTAGCCAAGTTGACACATATTTTGGGGGGACACAATTCAATCCATGACAGATGTAAATACTACCCAAAGTGATGTGTAGATTTTATACTATCCCAATCTAATTTCCAACAGCCTTGTTTACAGAAATGGAAAAATCAATGTTCTTTATGTGAAATGGCAAGAGGCCCCAAACAGCTAAAGCAATATTGAAATAAAAGAACAAAGCAAAAGGATTCACACTTCCTGATTTTAAAACATATTATACAGCTACTGTAATCAAAACAGCCTGGTACTGGTATAACAACAGAAACACAGACCAATGGAATAGAACTGAGAGCCCAGAAATAAACCCACACATCTATGGTCAACTGATTTTTGACAAGCGTGCTAAGTTCATTCAATGGGGAAAGAAGAGTCTCTTCAATAAATCGTGTTGGGAAAATTGGATTTCCACATGCAGAAAAATGACACAGAATATATGCATCACAATATACACAAAAACAAATTCAAAATGGATTAAGGGCCTAAATGTGAAACCTAAAACCATAAAATTCTTAGAAGAAAATGCAGAGGCAACACTGTCAGGCCTAGTTTTTAGCAATGGAATATCTAAATATAATAAGAAAAGCACTAACAGCAAAATACAAAATGAATAAATAGGACCACATTAAAGTTAAAAACTTGTTTATCAAAAAGGCTTCACCAAAAAAGTGAAAAGACAAGCTACTGACTGAAAGAATATTTTCAAAAACCATGTATCCAATAAGAATCTAATAACCAAAATACATGTAAACCTTCAACAACTTAAAAATAAAAAGACAAATAACCCAATCGTAAAATGGGCAAAGGAACTGAATAGATATTTCACCAAAGAGGACATTCAAATTGCCTCCAAACACATGAAAAGGAGCTCAGTGTCATTAGCAATCAGAGAGATGCAAATCAAAATCATAATGACATACCATTTCACTCACACTAGGATGTCTAAGATTAAAAAAACAGAAAATAACACATGTTGGCGAGGATGTTAGAATCCTTATTCATTGCTGATGGGAATGCAAAACGTACAGCTGCTGTGGAAAACAGTGTGGCGGTTCCTCAAAAAGCTGAAAATAGAACTACCATATGATCCAGCAATTGCACTCCCAGCTATACATCCAAAAAACTTTAAAGCAGAGACCCAAAGACTTGTACACCAACGTTCATGGCGGCACATTTCACAATAGCCAAAAGGTGGAAACAACCTAAATGCCCATCAACAGATGAATGGATAAACAAAATGTGGTACGTACATAAAATGGAATACTACTCAAGCAGTAAGAGAAATGAAGTCTTGATACATGCTACAATATGGATGGATTCTATGGAGAAATCCTGATCAAAAGGAGGAAAATGAAGGACATCTTCACAGTCTCATGGAATACCGACTTTCTGGAGCTATGCAGGCTGGATGAACCTCTGAAATATCACCCTGAAATAATCTTTAAAACTAAAACCTTAAACCAAAAATATTGTCTGAAGTCTTCTCTAAACCAAACAATAGTTTAGCTTAACTAGTAGAGAATGTCTGCCTTGAGCACTGGATTCTTTTAACATCTATCTATATGGGATCAAACCGACAACAGCAACTTAAAAGATTATATACAAAACTTAGAGGGCAGTGAGTTTAAGTTAATGGCAGAGGAGCAAATTGGAAATGGAAGGTAAGACTGGTTGCATTAAAAAAAAAAAAAATGAAACAGGACCCATACCTCACACCATACACAAAAACTAATTCAAAATGGATCAAAGACCTAAATATAAAACCAAAAACTATAAAGATCATAGAAGAAAAATAGGATCAACACTAGAGGCATTAACACGATACAAAACATAACCATCAACACACAAACTCCAGAAGATAAGCTAGATAACTGGGATCTTCTAAAAATTAAACACTTACGTTTATCAAAAGACTTCACCAAAAGAGTAAAAAGAGAACCTACAGACTGGGAAAAAATTCTTGGCTATGACAAATCCGACAAAGGTCTAATCTCTAAAATCTACAGGAAAATCCAACACCTCTACAACAAAAGGACAAATAATCCAGTTAAAAAATGGGCAAAGGAAATGAACAGACACTTCACCAAAGAAGACATTCAAACAGTTAACTGACACAAGAGGAAATGCTTGAGATCACTAGCCATTACATAAATGCAAATCAAAACCACAATAAGATACCCTCTCATCTCAGCATTATTGGCACAAATCAAAAAAACAGAAAATAACAAATGTTGGAGAGGCTGCGGGGAGACTGGAACTCTTATGCACTGCTGATGGGAATGCAAAATAGTACGACCATTTTGGAAAACATATGCTGCTTCCTTAAAAAGCTAGAAATAGAAATATCATATGATCCATCAATTCCACTCCTAGGAATATATCCTAGAGAAATAAGAGCTGTCACACAAATAGACATATGCACACCCATGTTCACTGCAGCATTATTCACAATAGCAAAAAGATGGAAACAACCTAGATGCCCATCAACAGATGAATAAGTAAACAAACTACAGTACATACACACAATGGAATACTACTCAACGATAAAGAACAACGATGAATCTTCGAAGCATCTCACAACATGGATGAATCTGAAGGGCATTATGCTGAGTGAAATAAGTCAATCACAAAAGGACAAATATTGTATGAGACCACTACTATAAAAACTCATGAAAATATTTACACACAAAAAGAAACAATCTTTGATGGTTACCAGGGATGGGAGGGGTGGAGAGGGAAAAATACTAAATAGACAATAGATAAGTGGTAACTTTGGTGAAGGGTAAGACAGTACACAATACTCAGGAAGCCAGCACAACCTGATGAAGGCAAAGTCATGGAAGCTCCATAGACATGTCTAAACTCCCTGAGGGACCGAATTATTGGGCTGAGAGCTGTGGGGACCATGGTCTCAGGCAACATCTAGCTTAATTGGCATAACATATTTTATAAAGAAAATGTTCTACATTCTACACTGGTGAGTAGCATCTGGGGTCTTAAACGCTTGTAGGCGGGCATCCACTGGTGTCACCTCATCTGGAGCAAGGGAGAATGAAGAAAACCAAAGACAAAAGGGAAAGATTAGTCCAAAGAACTAATGGACCTCAACTACCACAGCCTCCACCAGACTGAGTCCAGCACAACTAGTGGGTGCCTGGCTACCACCACCAAATGCCTTGATAGGGATCACAATAGGGGATTCCAGACAGAGCTGGAGAAAAATGTAGAACAAAATTCTAACTAAAAAAAAAAAAAAGACCAGACTTACTGATCTGACAGAGACTGGAGAAACCCCAAGAGTATGGCCCCCAGATACCCTTATAGCTTAGTAATGAAGTCACTCCTGAGGTTCACCCTTCAGCCAAAGATTAGACAAGCCCATGAAACAAAACAAGACTAAATGGGCACACCAGCCCAGGGGCAAGGATGAGAAGGCAGGAGGGCACAGGAAAGCTGGTAATGGGGAACCTAAGGTCAAGAAGGGGAGAGTGTTGACAAGTCATGGGGTTGGTAATCAATGTCACAAAACAGTATGTGTATTAATTGTTTAATGAGAAGCTAGTTTGCTCTATAAACCTTCATCTAAAGTACAATAAGATAAAGGAGTATCGCCATGGGAAAAAAAAAAGAATAGTTGCACAACTCAAAGAATGTAACCAATGTCACTGCACTGTACATGTAGAAATTGCTGAATTGGTGTATGTTCTGTGTATATTCTCAACAACATCAATAAAATAAATTATGAAAAAAAAGAATAACAACAGTACCTATCTCATAAGATATGGTAAGGAAGCAATAGCCTATGTAAAGTAGTTAACTCAGTGCCTAGTGTAAAGTAAGTGCTCAGTATATGTTAGCTACTAGTAAATAGTTAATAATATAATAATAAAGTAGTAATAAAATTGCTACTTTACAAAAGTAGCAAACTGTCTTGACAAATGGTCATTTCTCTGTCAGTCTTTAGAAATGCCACATCTCTTCTAGAATCCAGCATTTTAAAGTTGTTGATATAAATTAGAATAATGCACAAAAGCAGCTATATCTGGAATTTAAAATAAACTCTAGAGTTTAATAAGGAATAAATGTTTCTATTGAAGATAAGAAAATATTTGAAATGCTGGGGTAGGTCTGCAGCATTTTGTGAAAATGTCACATAAATATGAATATGTTAGTAATCTCTGCTATTTAATTCTCATGATGTCCAGAGTTAACTCATAGCTAGTAATACACACTGGACAGAAAAAAATCCATCCTTCTCCCCAAATTTCATTTCAATCAGTGGTTTCAAGGTTCTGCTCCAACACCAGTGTCAATCTTAACAAACTAAGAACAGTCAGATTTTCCTTCCTGCATTTCTCCTCCTCTTCTTTAGAGATGGCAGAAAAGAGTTAGAACCATAAAAGGAAGGAAAAGGTTGCACAAAACATATGTCAGTACACTTTAATAAAATATTATTGGTGAGGCAGAAGGGCCTTTTAGAAAGACATTTACGTTTAAAAAAAGAAGATATAAGAAAATGCTCACTGTGCCCATTATCCAATCTCTATCTAGTAAAATGAAAAAGAGAGTACAAAATGACCGTATACTACCGCCTTCTGCTACTATAAGTATAATGGAATTCTGCCCAGGGAAGTCCTGGAAAGGCAGAAACTAGAATCAGGGTTACTGGAGATAGAAAAGACCCTCTTATAATTTCCTCCATCCATTCATTGTCTTTGAGTCCCTTAATCTGCTGCCTGAAGGAAAACTCTACTCCCATTCTTTCCTTTCTTTGAAAAAGAAAATATAATTGGAAATTAAAACAGAAAAAAAAAATTAAATTAAACACATAAGAAACCAGAACTTACAAACAATCATCTGTGCTTTCTGCACAAAGATTTGACAGTTTTCCCATCTCGGCAAACAATCTGTAGCATACAGTCTTTTGAATTCCCATCTGGAGGCTGAATATCTATGAAAAATAAACAGAGTAAAGGAATATTTATATACTTTTTCCTAAGGATGTTGTGATAGTTAAGAATGTGTGTCAACTTGGCTGGGCCATGATTCTCAGTGGTTTGGCAGCTACAATGTAGTTTGGCAGTCATATGATGATGTGATCACTTCCATGATGATTTTGATATAATGCTATCACCTCCATGATGGGATCTGCTGTGAGTAGCCAATCATTTGAAAGGGAGTTTCCTTGTGCATGTGGCCTGCTTCAAATATAACTGGACATTCTGGCAAGGCTTGTGGGCTTTTCTTCGCTCTGGATCCTGCAGCTGGCTCCTGTTAGTCTGACCTCCATTTCTTGTGACTTGATCTAGAAACTTACCTGTGGTCTTGCCTGCCAATCTTGGGATTCATCAGTCTTCACAGCCTGTGAGCAAGAGACCTGCTGTCTGACCTGCCAATCTTGGGTTCACCAGCCCCTGCCGCTACATGAATCAGGAGAGGCCTGTGTCCTGACCCATGGACTTGGGACGTTCCAGTCTCTACAATCACATGAGCCATCTCCTTGATATAAATCTCTCTATATACATATTTATATGCTTTACCGGTTTTGCTTCTCTAGGTAACCCAGCCTAAGACAGATGTCTTTCACAAATTCTAACATCTAACATCACTGACAAGCAAAGGACTAGGCTGAATAAATCAAGCACTACATCTGAGAAAGAACTCTTGGCCTGAGCCGAAAAGGTAGAAAGGAAAGGAAACAAGTATGCACATTAACAACACCTACAGCCAAGAAAACGTCCAAACTGAGAGCTACCAAAATTGGATGCAAGGTGGTGGCTCCCAGGGACTTGCCCAACACATAAATTAACAGTCTTTGTTTTTGCGACTAAAAGTCCACAGGTGCCACCAACTCTAATTCAAATGCAGGCTGAGTATACAGAAGAGAATACAAAGGAAAGTTGACTAAACTACAGACAAGTACTTCTGAACATTATAATTACAGTAAGTCCCCGGGTTAGGAAAGTAGAATTTAGGGACAACTGGTACTTGTCCTTTAATCTTATGTAAATTTGCCCTCAACTTTGAAATGATTGAACTTGCAACAAATTCTTCAACACAATTACCTTCACTTGTTGCACATACAGCTTTTAAATCATTGAAAAGGCTTTGCGCCTTTTCTTGCACAAAAGTGAGGCTAAATAAGAACTGTATGCACCTGTTCTGACTTACCTACAAATTCAACTTAAAGACTTAGGAACAGATCTCATTCGTAACCTGAGGACTGCCTATACATAAACATCTTTGTTCTGCTCTACAGAATTAAACACATGAATCACAACTGTTCTAATTAAACTTCCTGCAGGAAGAACAAGTTTATTTCAGCACGTCTTCTAGAGGCAATCCACACATCAAGATATACAGAACAGCCCAGACATTAGAAGAATATGCCTCCTCACAACAAAAAGTATTACAAAGCATCAAGTGACAAAAGAGTTACTGCTTTCATTCATAGGAAGCACCAAACCAATTTACGGCTTTAACAAAAGTAAAAAGCAGATTTTTAAAATATCTCTATGTACTAAGAGATAAGTGAAATATTTGAGGTCAGGTTAGATAGACATTTCAAAAACTGGTCCATGGAGACTTGTGTTTCAAAACTATTATGTAGGGGCAGGATGTTACAAACACCAATGGCTACTTCAAGCAGATACCTCACTTGTGACTCCCAAGTCCAATTAGCAGCAGAGCTAGTAAAACATCAGGTAATCTACATACACCATTTATTAGAAACAGAAATATCTTATGTTTGTTTGTTAAAATCTATTCCTTTAAAATCACTCTAAGGAATATCTCCAACAAACCAAGACATCACAGATTTTAAGAAACTGACAAGGGCCATCATAAAACAGATGCTAGTTACTAAGTCACAAAATCAACACTTTCTAGGATGGCCCCTTCTTTCTTAGGGTTTCCAACACTCTGATTCTTTAATCCTCTACCACCTTCTCCATGAGAAGGGAATGGACATGGACTGGTGGGTCTAACTCACATAAGAAAATTAATTTTCCCCAAACCATATAGTTCCTGATCTAAATGCCTGGGTTCCCACTGTGGTAAGCCCTTCCCAGATAGAACCTTTCTTTGGAATGTTAAAAGCAGAACATGTACAGAAGAGGATCCAGCTCCCATCAAGCGTAAGGAAGGGTAGATGACAGAAGTTGGCACAAGACAGACTTCCTTACCCCAACACTCATGCCCCATTCGGATGTTGGTGCAGTCCACTGGCATGTGGATTTCATCCACGACAGTCTGTCAAGTCTGGTCATCATAATAGATCAGATGGCCATCTGACCACAGGTCAAACTAGTTCTTTTCCCAGCGCTTCAAAATAGTACCTGAAAAAAAATGAGAAAGGTTGGCTTTGGACCAAAAGAACAAGGACTCTGTCCTCTAACACAAGGTAACAGAAACAAAGGAAACTTTCCTCTGGCCCCTTAAGTACACCTGCATAGGATCCATGCCCAGAATCCAATGCCCAGAGCAGTCAATCAGAATGGAAGTGTAAGCAAACTACAAGACATGTCAACCCATGCTGTGACAGGGCTGCATAAGGCACACATCAAAGACACTGATGACACAGTCAACCAGCTTAATTAAGAATTTAGGCTGAGGAGAAAATCCCAAAACATTGTTTAAGAAAGAGAAACATTAAATTCAACACAACCTTGATTTTGAGCTAGTAAAACATGTCTAACATTTAATTATCCATGTGGAGTATCTAAATTTTCCCAGTAGTACGTAAATTTGCTAGATTGGCCAGAAAATGTTGGACTATATGCAAATACCTACCAATAACACTTTCCTCTTTTAGAAAAATATCTTTTTTCCCTTTTCTTTAAGGGCTTTCACATATACTCTTTCTCAACAGTCCTTCCTCACAGCAAGCCCACAGCATGGGAGGTGTCTCCCTTCCTAAAGCAGATACAGAGAGTCAGACACTGAATAAATTAACAGAGCAGGACACCGGACCTCAGGGCACCTGAATCCTGTCTAGTGTGCATGCCACTACCTCACAATCTTCTGCAAATTTGAGAGAATTCATCCTTTTGTTTGTAATCTTGGGCCAGGCCTTTAGCTTTATTAAGGTGTAAATTCTTGGCCAGCCAGAAAGTAAAACCACTGCAGTGGACTAGGAGAACAGTTTTAGCCCAGTCATCACAGCACCTCTATTACATATAAACACTACCCAATGATTTACAAACCAGACTGCAGCTTTTGTTCCTATAGATCCCACTCTGCTTCTTGACAAATGTGCACAAATTCCATTATGCTCACTAGTGTTGTCAAGCAAATAGGCAACATCGGCCTCCTTAATTTCTTTTACGATTATCAGGTACTCTCCTCACAGGAGAGGCACCCATAGCATTTACCCAAACTGACCAGCATCCATTTGATTGGCAGTGCCGAATCTGGGCAGAAAATACCAAATAGTACCACCCACCCTAATAGACAGGTGGAATCACTGGGTTAGAACATTCTACCTAGGTATCTGTCACCTGTCATTGAAGCCCTGACTGCAGATTCCCAACCAGGATGCCTTCCAGAGATCAAATACTGGATCCTAGACATCTATGTGGCAAAGGCAGGAAAAAGTGTGCTGGGGGACCACTCTGCTCACATGTAACCCCATATATATCTCTGCTGCTCTGCATCTCAGTGTATGTAACACACTACACCTTATTTTATTTTATTGTGATATTTCTGATTTCATCAAAGAGGGAAAATTAACCCACATATCTGGGGATAAAATATGGAATAAGTCTTCTGAACATTTCAAAGAGCCATGAACCCAGACACTGGAAAGTATGTACAGTTTATTTAAAGGATGCCTATTTTATGTACATCACTGTGCTAGGCACTGATGGAGAAAACAAAATTATCAAAATGGTCATTGTTCACTTACGTCAACAGAGCATTCACATCTAGCTGTACTGGAAAAAGAAAATCTTGACCCCCAAACAAGGGTACAGTAGGCCCTAAGGAGAAAAACCAAAGGACATCTGAAAGGCCGGCAAAGGAGGGCACACACTCAAGGCCTGAGCAAGGCTCCCCACGCACTGTAACCATTTTGAAGAGACGGGGACCACAAACCCAAAGCAAGGAAACTTACACAAAGATTGGCGCTGGACTCCGATATGCCAGGGCTTTCTTTTTAAACTCCACATTACAATGGCTATATGTATTCAAAGAATAGTAGGACTGACAAAGACCTTGAGTATTCACCCAAGTCTAGGGATATAGTTATGGGAGAGACAGGCCTGAATTTAAATGTGGATGGTTTATCACTCACTGTTTATACTTAGACAAATTACCTAATATCATTAAACCTCAATTTCTTTAACTGGAAAACTGGGGTAATGCCATCTACCAAACAGAGCTACTGTGAGAATTAACTAAAGAAAATATATTTAAAACACAAACACGCTCCACAAACAATAGTTCTTACAAACCATCTAAGGCAGGCAGTCCATTTTTCATTGCTAGTCTCAACTACAGCTAAGTTCTGAAGTTATCCCTCAAATATAAATTCATGTCTCTGGACAGAGTAGCAGGGGCGGGGGTCTGGGGGCCATGGTTTTAGGGGACATCTAGGTCAATTGGTATAACAAAGTTTATTAAGAAAGTGTTCCGCATCCCATTTTAGTGAGTGGCATCTGGGGTCTTAAAAGCTAGCGAACAGCTATCTAAAATACATCAATTGGTCCCAACCCACCTGGAGCAAAGGAGAATGAAGAACACCAAAGACACAAGGAGAATATTAGCCCAAGAGACAGAAAGGGCCACGTAAACTGGAGACTCTATCAGACTGAGACCAGAAGAACTAGATGGTGCCCAGCTACCAACAATGACCGCCCTGACAGGGAACACAACAGAGTCCCTGATGGAACAGGAGAAAAGTGGGGTGTAGAACTCAAATTCTAGTCAAAAGACCAGACTTAATGGTCTGACTGAAACCGGAGGGACCCTGGAAGACATGGCCTCCAGACTCTGTTAGCCCAGAACTGAGACCATTCCCAAAGCCAACTCTTCAGACAAAGATTAGACTGGACTATGGGACATAAAATGATACTCAGGAAGAGAGTGCTTCTTAGCTCAAGTAGATACATGAGACTAAATGGGCAGCTTCTGTCCAGAGGCGAGATGAGAAGGCAAAAAGGGACAGGAGCTGGTTAAACGGACACGGGGTATCTGGGTTGGAAAGGAGGAATGCGCTGTCACATGATAGGGAGAGCAACTAGGATCACATAGCAATGTGTGCATAAATTTTTGTATGAGAAACTGACTTGAACTGTAAACTTTCACTTAAAGCACAACTAAAAAAAATTCATGTCTCTGAACAATAAACAGTATGTACTACAGCTCAGTTTTCTGCTAGAGTAATAGATGTAGTAATCATTTTTCCCTTAATTCTGCTCTTTCTAGAAGGACATCAGACCAATCTGCTTACTCTTCCCTTAATAAAAAAGCTAGTTATTCCTGCTTTAAAACAGACCATTTAGAAGGGCAGCCTCAGAGATAAACAGACAGTATATGAAAGATAGGCCCACAGAACTATATCTAAGAAAGTGGATCTCAATCCCACAAATAAAGCATCTAGTCTCTTCTCTAGAGTGATTTTGGAGATGCAAAACAGAAAACAGGCTTGGTTTTAGATAAACTCATTCCCTCAAGTCAAGTCTTCATCCCTATAATTACAGACTCTAGTATTTCAGACTGAGTCACTGCTCAATCCTCAGATAAGACAGGCATTTCCCACACCCAAAGAGACCAATACCTCCATGCCAATATGTCAACTAGGCATGGTTAGAGTCAAGGAGAGCCTCTGGTCAGCCATTAATAATAAAGTTAGTGAGGAAAAAGAAGCGCACCCAGGAGTTGTTCCCTGGGTGGGTGGAGAAAGGCAGTTTATAGAGCTCTAAAAATTTCCAGGAGGAAATTCAGGGCACCAGCGTTAATAATACTTTACTTCAGGTAGGCACTGCAGAATGTATCATGGACATGAAGCAATGCATACCTGTATTTGCTTTTAAATGTGGTTTGTTTCAGCAAAAGGAAGTGAAGATGTGTCCTAAGGCAATACTAAAAAACCAAAGCAAGGTGCTCAAGTCCTGTACTCACTCTGCCGTAGCAACCATCCACTCTTCACAAACGCCATCTCTTGACCTACAGGAGGAGAAACAGCCAGTTTCAAAATTAAACCCAGAAAATAATGACCCATCTGGTCCATGTCCCAATCCTCATCCCTTCCAGTGCAGCTGAGGGAGGGCCCAAAGTCATTTTACCTCATTGGCCACCTGGCATTTACAGAATACCTCCTTAGTGAGGCCCAAACAAATACCCCTGGCCCTGCCTCCAGTCCTAGGCTTTAACCTAAGCACCCTGCCCACATTAGGAGTCTAACTCCATTCAGGAGACTTAAAGCAGCCCTAGGAACACTAAGATTTAGCTCTGTCAAGGACTTAACGCTTCTCATGATATGCCTGCGTCTTGGGATTCTGGGTCCAACTGCCTCTCAACTTTATCCCTGAAGTGCCCAGTTTGTTTATATGGCCCAGTCGGATGTGCACTAGTTCAGTAGGTTGAGTGGCCAGGTCATGATGGAAAACCAGAAGTCATGACAAAAAAAGTTTGATAAATTTAACTTCATACAACTACAAATCTTTTGTAAAGCAAACAAATAAACAAGCAAACAAAGGGTCAAAGAGACCAGTAACAAACTAAGAAAAAAATATTTACAGCTATTTGGCAGAAAACGAGCTAATTTCCTTCACTTATGAAGCTCACATATATCATAAAGAAAAGACAAAGGAAATAATTGAGCAATTTACAGGAAAGCAACACAAATGGTCAATAAACTCATAAAAAGTCCTCAAGTTCTCTCTCAATTCAAACAGACAAAAATCAAAACAAGGAGCTAACAATTTTACCTATCAGATGGACACATTACCAGCATTCCTGTCCCCTCCTGCCTTCTCATCCTTGCTCCTGGGCTGAAGGACGAACTTCAGGAGTGACTCCAGTACTGAGTTAAAAGGATGTCCAGGGGCCATACTCTCAGGGTTTCTCCAGTCTCTGTCAGACCATTAAGTCTGGTCTTTTTTTGTGGGTTAGGATTTTGTTCTACATTTTTCTCCAGCTCTGTTCGGGACCTTCTATTATGATCCTTGTCAGAGCAGTCAGTGGTGGTAGCTAGACACCATCTAGTTATGCTGGACTCAATCTGGTGGAGGCTTGGTAGTTGTGGTCCATTAGTCCTTTGGACTAATCTTTCCCTTGTATCTTTGGTTTTCTTCATTCTCCCTTGCTCAGATGGGGTGAGACTACTGGAGTATCTTAGATGGCTGCTCACAAGATTTTAACATCCCAGACACTACTTACCAAAGTAGGATGTAGAACACTTTCTTTAAAAACTATGTTATACCAATTGAGCTAGATGTTTCCTATTGAATGTTATTGAAGTTAGGTTGTTATCAATTTAAACTAAGTTGTTATACATTTAGGATATTAAATACAACCCCCACAGTAACCACGAAGAAAATATCTAAAAAAATATACACAAAAGGAAAGGAGAAGCGAATAAAAGTGGTTCACTACAAAACAGGGCTTCCAACCAGTTCAGCCATGGCCAACAAAGTAAAACAGGAACAGACCCGAAGTTTTACAATCTGGCAGATTCGGCATGGTACCCAGAATGCGAAAAATTACAGGTTGGAGCCCTGGAATGGAAGACTCAGAAGAGATGTAGTGAGTTCTTTCAGGAGCCTGATGCGTTAGACTGGATTACTGGCAGGACTGTAGAAGAGTGGCACACATTTCAAAGCAGTGCGGTCAGCCGCCATCTTTGAGCAGGGCAGCACTGCTTCCAGCTATGCTCAAAATCTGAGGGCAGAAGATTTGGTTCTTATGCAATGTGTATGATGCTCTTGTTCTCTAAGAGGCAGGTTAAGTTTCTAGCAGGGCTTCAACCTCTAATTTTTCCCAATCCAGCTATCTTTCTGGCTCACCGTAACTATAAAAATTTAGGTCTGTTCTGGTGATGCTTCCTCAGCCATAATTGAACCAGCAGAACTGGTTCAAAGCCCTGCTACAAAAACTCAACTAAACACAAATGATGGCAATATTGGAGAAAATGAGAGACAAAGAAGGTATAAGACACACAAAAACAAATAGCAAAATGGTGGAAGTAAGTCCTTCCTTATCAATAATTACCTTAAATGCAAATGGTTTAAAGTCTCCAATCAAAAGGCAGAGTAGTAGAATAGATTTAAAAAACATGATTCATCTATATGCTATCTACAAGAGACACATTTTAGGCCTAAATAGGTTGAAAGTGAAAGGTCGGAAAAAAATATTCCATACAAATAATAACCAAAAGAGAGCTGGGGTGGCTGTATTGATATCAGACAAAACAGACTTTCAGTCAAAATCTGTTATAAGAGACAAGGACATTTTATAATGATTAAAAGGTCAATTCACCAAGATATAACAATTATAAATACATATGTGCTTAACATCAGAGCCTCAAAACATGCATAGCAAACACTGACAGAATTAAAAAATTAAACAGTTCTACAATAGTTGGAGATGACAATACACAGATTTCAATAATAAACAGCACATATAGAAAGAAGATCAACGAGAAGAGATTAAAAATGGTTCACTACAAAAAATTCAGTTAAACACAAAAGGAGGCATTATTGGGGAGAGTTCTGGCAAAATGGCACTCTAGGCAGAAGCACCACGCCATCCCTCCATAGCAAAGATCCGAAAAACTAAGCCAAACAGAGAATACAACAATCCAGAAACCCTAAAACATCAAATGAAGAGATAAAGAACTCAGCCAAGCACCAAATGGAGTGAGAAAACTGACAGAGAACAGAGAGTGAGGAGAGATTCAAGCAGAGGTCCCCTACCAGCTAACATAGCACGGATCCACCATCTTGGACTCCTATCGGAGACCAGCAAAAGGGGGTACGAGAAAGCACCCTCACGGAGCAACCAACGGGAGACAAAACAACCATCTCTCATCTATCCATTCCAACACCAAGCTCCCCTAGCATTCTTTTTTGTATGTTTGTATGTTTTTGTCTCCTGTTCCTCTCTCCCATATCCATCTTAGCTCCACACATAACAATCTCCTTGCTGCATCCTGCCTACCTGCACCGTGCACTTGACATCACACCACCAAGCAGTACAGGCACAGCCTACTGGAACCTGCCCAGCACTGATTACCGACCCGCCCTGGTGGCTATAGTAAGTGCCACAAACAACCCATCCCAGTAACTCCTCTTCAGCTAGACCTTCCCTGTTGTACCATATCTGAGTGACTGAACCTGCCAGGTGGAGAAGGAGGTGAAAAGTATTGAGCGCACAGACGAGCACACAACAAAGAACACACAGTCCGCCTGCTCAGACATAGTCAAATCTTTTTTTAAAAAAAGGGAAGAAACAAAAAAATCTACAATCAATAAATGAGAAAAATAACTACTGAATGCCCTGAAAACAGCAGACAATATCAAAACATTTACAAAAACAGGACAGGATGGCTCCAGTAGGCGTCCAAAATAAAACACCAGATAACTCTCCTGTGGAAGAAAATGCACTAGAAGTACCTGAAAGAGAATTCAAATCTCTAATACTCGGAATTCTCCAAGAA
>NW_004444115.1:4490901-4498415 GCF_000243295.1 Trichechus manatus latirostris
ACAGCACAATTGGAAGAACATAGTCAATGTCACTGAACTGTGCATGTAGAAATTTTTGAAATGGTGTATCTTTGGCTATGTGTATTTTCACCAAAAAAAAGTTGAGAAGTTACAGAGTTGACATGTTGTGGGGTTGTTAACCAATGTCATAAAACAATATGTGTACTACTGTTTCATGAGAAACTATTTGTACTGTAAGCCTTCACCTGAGGTACAATTTAAAATAAATAAATAAATAAAGATTTTTTTAAAAAAACAAAAAAACTGTCTGCTACAAAAATTTGCCAGAATCTCACAGACAAAGCCATTGCTAGAAATGTCATTCCAATATCAAATCTGGGTAACAGGTTACTGTAACCACTTCTTCCCATAAACTCAGCTCACTTCTATATCATAAGCTGTTCTTGGCATCTTGAAACACCAATCTCTACTCAAGTAGTAGTGATTCACCTTTCTGATATTGTTTAAAGCAGTTACCCCCACAAAGGGAGAAATTTCACTTCACTTCTGGTATCTGAATAACATTCAAGATTTGAATTGTTTTCCCATTTCCTTTTATCTGTATTATATTCTTTGTCATCTCTGGTGGCCTCTAAACCCAGCTACTTTCCATTCCAGAAGCTTCCATTCCCTCCAATTCTACTTAATCCTCCACTGCCCTAGTTCCTGGTCCTTTCACTTACTTTAGGAGCTGAAAGGATTTTACAAGATCTAATTTCAGGTTCCTGCATTGGAGCCATAGTTATCTTGCTGAGAAGAGCAGAAAATGAGCTGTTTCATTCCACCAGCTCCTTGAGCTTCATCATCAGCTCATAGATGATGCCTTACAGGTTGCATAGCTCTGGAACTTTCTAGAGTAATGGCTCTACTGTCAGGGTTTTTCTGGGCTCATTCTCCACTGACTTAATTATGATCTATATGCATAACAAAGCCCAAGTATGACTATTTCGCATAATGGCTATTACCCTGGAGTTACTATAGCACATATTGAGACATAGTTGTAGTCCCTGGTAGATAGGAACTCACCCCAACAAAAAACTTTGATAATAAAAAAAGTATGTATATTCATTAAGGGCCAGTTAACTGTCCCAGCTCAGGCCCTAATTTCTCCTGTGACTTTGGAGAAATCACTTCCTGCACTGGTAATGGTTCCCTCAAGGACCATGGAAGAGCAGAGAACATTCTTCCTTTCAGCTATAAGCACTCTGCCCTCTGGTGGTGGCAATACCTTGTCCTAGTCAAAGCTGACCAAACTAAACTCTTTGGCATCCAGTTGATTCCAACTCATAGCGATCTTATAGGACAGGGTAGAACTGCCCCATACAGTTTCCAAGGAACAGCTGGTGGATTAGAACTGCCAACCTTTTAGTTAGCAGTCAAGCTCTTAACCACTGCACCACCAAGGCTCCAGTCAAACCAGAGGCAAGAAAAAAAAAGTGAAAGATTCTCAGGCATTTTAAATTAATATGTTCCTAG
The DNA here is from genome assembly GCF_000243295.1 of Trichechus manatus latirostris. Lineage (NCBI taxonomy): Eukaryota > Metazoa > Chordata > Mammalia > Sirenia > Trichechidae > Trichechus > Trichechus manatus. The sequence goes on from NW_004444115.1 coordinate 4,492,378, forward strand.
AGATTTTCTGACAATGTGACCATCCCACCTCATTTTCTTTCCTCCATCCATCCTGAAAAACCAAAATTAACTATTCGCTCATTTTTGTGAATCGCTGTATATTTGAGATTTAAAATTTAAAAAAACAAAAAACACTACGCCGAAGAGAAATAAAAATCCCTGACCTCCGGAATTCTCAATCTAGTTGGGTGAGAGACTCAAATGCGAAAATGGAAAACCACATAAAGTCATGTACAACAAAGTATCAAAAACTAAAGACACTGCCAAAAGCAAGTCAAACGCAGCGGGCGGGCCTCCTGGAAAGCGCTGAGGGTTTCACCCGAGATCTCAAAGCGTCAGACATTCTCCTTCTCCATAGAGCTGCAACCTCCAGAGGGGAAAAAGGAGAACGAGCGCTTAATCCCCTCGACCTGAGTAGCCGCAGCTGGGGCTGAGCGGACTGCCGGCGCTGGAGCCTGACCACCAGGAGACCCAAAACCGCCGGAGGGCGGCGGGGCCCAGGGATGGAACCTGCAAGAAAGTAGGCGGCAGCAGGAACCCCGCGTTTGGAAGTGCGGAACCTCAAACGACCGCCCAGTGGTCAAGGAGGGGGCAGGGCTGGAGCTGGAGAGGGCTGCGCGGGGCGGGGAGTCCGGACAGGCGTGGGCGGCTCTAAATGAGACAACCTGGAGGGTCTCAGCGCAGGACGGGAGGCCAGACGGGGTGCGGGCCGCGAGGGGATAGGGGGTGAGGCACGCTGGAGGGTACAGTCCGAGGGGCTTGGGCCGGACGCCTGGGCTTCCAGCCCAGGTGTTGCGGGGCGCCGGGGCGCCACGACCGAACCGGAAGTCAGTCACCTGAAATCACACCCGGACGCCGCTCTCCAAACCAGGGCCTGGGAGCGGAAGAACGCAGGTCACAGCACCCAAACTCGTGTGAAAAACACAGTGTGAGGAAAGCAGCGAGTATCGTGGGCTCGCCGCTCTGTGTCACGCGGGCGCACATGCGCCTGGCGACGCGAGAGGTCCCTCTGGGAGTTGCAGTTGGGCTGGTGGGCAAACTTGGAGTTGTTTGAAGAGCGCTTGGAGGAAGGGGATGGAGCATGGGCTACTCGGTTAGGAGGTTTCTCCATGTCGTCTTTTTTTTTTTAACATAATTTTATTTTATTGTTGTTGAGAATATTCACAGCAAAACATGCACCAATTCAAGTTTCTACGTGTACCATTTAGTGACACTGATTACATTCTTCCAGTTCTACAACCATTATCACCCTCTTTGCTGCTCTGTGGTGGTGGCTCTACCTTGTCCTATACAAAGCAAACCAAACCAAACACCCATCCAGTTGCTTCAGACTCATTGCGACCCTGTAGAACAGAGTAGAACTGCCCCATACCGTTTCCAAGGAACAGCTGGTGGATTCAAACTGTCAACCTTTTAGTTAGCAGTCAAGCTCTTAACCACTGCGCCACCAGGGCTCCAGTCAAACCAGAGGCACGAAAAAAAAGTGAAAGATTCTCAGGCACCAAGGGTCAATGGCATTTTTAATTAACATGTTCCCCGAGATTTTTTGACAACGTGACCGTCCCACCTCATGTCTTTCCTCCATCCATCCTGAAAAACCGAAATTTACTATTCGCTCATTTTTGTGAATCGCTCTATATTTGAGATTTAAAATTTTAAAAACACTATGCCGACGAGAAATAATCTCTGACCTCCAGAGTTCTTAATCTAGTTGGGTAAGAGACTCAAATGAGAAAAAGGAAAACCACATAAAGTCATGTACAACAAAGCATCAAAAACTGTTAACATAAATTCAATATCCCCTAAGCTTCCTGTCTAATCTTTTGAGTTACTGTTATCCCTTTGATCTCCTCTAGATAGTTGTTAAAAAGCATACAGCTCAAGGCAGACATTTTTTACTATGTTAACCTAAACTATTGTTTGGTTTTAAGAAGACTTTAGGGGATATTTTTTGGTTTAAGGTTTAAAGATTATCTCAGGGCAGTAGTTTCATGGGTTTATCCAACCTTCATGGCTCCAGAAGTCTAGAATCCATGGAATTTGACATTCTGTTCTGCATTTTCCCCCTTTTACTCAGAATTCTTCTATGGAACATCAGACTATTCAATAATGGTCTGAACATCCAGCACCATTCAGTTCTGGTCTCATGGCAAAGAAGGCAGTTGTTCATGGAGGCAATTAGCCACACATTCCACATCCTCCTATTCCTGACTCTCCTTCTGTTACTCCAGATGAATAGAGACCAATTCTTGTGCCTTGGATGGTCACTTCCAAGCTTTTAAGACACCAGGCACTACACACTGAACTAGGAGGTAGGACAGAAGCACTAAACATATTAGGCCAATTAACTGGGATGTCCCATGAAACCATGACCCTAAAACTCCAAAACAAGGAAACAAATTCTGTGAGGTTTTTGGATGTCTGTAAGTAGCCTCAGCAGCTACCTTTTTTTTTTTTTTTTGGTCGTTGTTGTAAATATATCTATCATACAACTTTTGCCAATTCAACTTCTTACAGGTGTACAGTTTATTGACAGCAATTATGATAATTGGCTGTGCAACCATACCCTTAATCAATGTGATATTTCCATCACCGTTAACCGCACATTTTTCCCCCTCCGTTCCACTCTGGTAATCACTAATAAACTTTGTTGTCTATAAGTTTGCCTTCTCTTGTCTTTGTATATAAGTGAGGTCATATAATATTTGTCCTTTTGTGATTGACTTATTTCACTCAACATAATGTCTTCCAGCTCCATCCATGTGTTAAGATATCATTTCTCCTATTGGCTGAGTAGTATTCCATTGTATCAATGCATCTTAGTTATCTAGTGCTGCTATAACAGAAATACCACAAGTGGATGGTTTTAACAAAGAGAAATTTATTTCTTCACAGTAAAGTAGGCTAAAAGTCCAAATTCAGGGCGTCAGCATCAGGGGAAGGCTTTCTCTGTCAGCCTTCTTCTCTTCGGTGTTCCCCCGGACTAGGAGCTTCTCTGCACGGGGACCCCGGTCCAAAGGACGCTCTCTGCTCCCGGCACGGCTTTCTTAATGGTATGAGGTCCCCAACTCTCTGCTTGCTTCCCTTTCCTTTTATCTCTTGAGAGATAAAAGATGGTGCAGGCCACACCCCAGGGAAACTCCCTTTACATTGGATCAGGGATGTGACCTGGGTAAAGGTGGTGTTACAATCCCACCCTAATCCTCTTTAACATAAAATTACAGTCACAAAATGGAGGCCAACCACACTTCTGAGAATCATGGCCCAGCCAAATTGATACACACATTTTTGGGGGGACATAATTCAGACCATGACTGTATGTATCACATTTTGTTTATCCATTCATCTGTTGATGGGCACTTATGTTGTTCCTACTTTTGACTATTGTGAATAGTGTTGTAATGAACATTAGTGTACAAGTCTCTGTTTGAGTCTCTACTTTCAAGTCTTTTGGGTATACACCTAGGAGTAGAATTGCTGGGTCATATGGTAGTTTTATATTTAGTTTTTTGAGGAACCACCATACCGTTTTCCACACATACCATTTTGCATTCCTACTAACAATGGGTAAGGGTTCTAATTTCCCCACATCCTCACCAACATTTGTTATTTTCTGTTTGTTTGTTTTATCTTAGCCATCCTAAACCAAAAAAAAAAAAAAAAAAAAAAAAAAACCAAACCCATTGCCATCGAGTCGATTCCAACTCATAGTGACCCTGTAGGACAGAGTAGAACTGCCCCATAGGGTTTCGAAGGAGTGTGTGGTGGATTCAAACTGCTGGCCTTTTAGTTAGCAGCCGTAGCTCTTAACCACTATGCCACCAGAGTTTCCTGAGCCATCCTAGTGGGAGTGAAATGGTATTTCATTGTGGTTTTGATTTGCATCTCTCTGGTGGCTAATGACAATGAGCATCTTTGCATGTGCTTGGTGCCCATTTGAATGTCCTTTTTGGTAATGTCTATTCAAGTCCTTTACCCATTTTATGATTGGGTTATTTGTCTTTTTCTTGTTAAGTTGTTAAAGGTTTATATATATTTTGATTATTAGATTCTTGTCGGATATATGGTTTCCAAAGATACTCTCCCAGTCAGTAGCTTGTCTTTTCACTCTTTTGGTAAAGTTTTTTGATGAACAAAAGTTTTTAGTTTTTATGAGGTTCCATGTATTTGTTTTGTCTGTTGCTGTTTGTGCTTTTATTATATTTAATAATCCGCTGTTAGAAGCTAGGCCCAACAGCATTGCCCCTGCTTTTTCTTCTAAGAATTTTATGATTTTAGCTAGCACATTTAGCTTCTTAATCCATTTTGAGTTTGTTATCGTGCCTCCATTTCTTCTTGAGTATGGCTTAATTTTCAGCTAAAAAGGAATTGTTAGCACCCAGAATGCTCCTTACAAGCAAGGACCGCAGGACTACATCTCACATACTTTGAATATGTTATCAGGAGGGATCAGTCCCTGGAGAAATACAACATGCTTGGTAAATTAGAGGGTCAATGAAAAACAGGAAGACCCTCAATGAGATGGATTGACACAATGGCTACAACAATGAGCTCAAATATAACAATTGTGAGGATGGCACAGGACCAGGTAGTGTTTTGTTCTGTTGTACATAGGGTCCCTATAAGTTGGAGCTGACTCCAAGGCACCTAACAACACACAACAACAACCTTCACATAGGGTCATGGTGTCATGGGTTATCCCAGTTGATTGGCCTGATATTATTGTCAGTACTTCTGTTCTACCTCCTAGTTCATTGTGTAGTGCCTGGGGTCTTAAAAGCTTGCCAATGGTGACCCAACGAACAACAAATGGTCTCCATTCAGGTGGAGCATAATAAGAAGAAGGAGAGTCAGGAATCAGAGGAGGGAATGGAATGTGTGTAGGGTTGCCTCCATGAACAACTGCCTCCTTTGCCATGAGACCAGAAGAACCAGATGGTGCCTGGCTACCATTACTGAATGTTTTGATCAAAGATTCTATAAAAGAATCCTGGTCAAAAGGGGGAAATGCAGAACAGAACCCTTGAAACTATTGCTCTGAGATAATCTTTAAGCTTTAAACTTTAAACCGAAATTGTCCCCTGAGGGTGGTTTTTTTTTTTGTTTTGTTTTTTTGTTTTTTTTGGTGCTTTAGAAGAAGGTTTACAGAGCAAATTAGTTTCTCATTAAACAATTAATACACATATTGTTCTGTGGCTGTGGTGCCAATCCCACAAAGTGTCAACACTCTCCCCTTCTCAACCTTGAGTTCCCCTTTTCCATTTGTCCAGCTTTCCTGTCCCCTCCTGCCTTCTCACCCTTGCGCCTGAGCTGGTGTGCCATTAATTTCATATAAATGGTTTAGCTATGTATATTATTGTTTGTTTTATGGACCTGTCTAATCTTTGGCTGAAGGGTGAACCTCAGGAGTGACTTCATTACTGAGTTAAAAGGGTGTCCAGGGGCCATACTCTCGGTGTTTCTCCAGTCTCTGTCAGACCAGTAAGTCTGATCTGTTTTTGTGAGTTAGAATTTTGTTCTACATTTTTCTCCAGCTCTGTCTGGGACCCTCTATTGTGATCCCTATCAGAACAGTCAGTGGCGGTAGCCGGGCACCATCTAGTTGTGCTGGACTAAGTCTGATGGAGACTGTGATAGTTCTGGTCCATTAGTCCTTTGGACTAATCTTTCCCTTATGTCTTTGGCTTTCTTCATTCTCCCTTGTTCCAGACAGGGTAGAAACAGTAGAGTATCTTAGATGGCCGCTCAAAAGCTTTTAAGACCTCAGATGCTGCTCACTGAAGTAGGAAGTAGAACATTTTCTTTATAAGCTCTGTTTTCCAGTTGAGCTAGTTGTCACCTGAGACCATGGTCCCCAGCCCTCAGCCCAGTAATTCATTCCCTCAGGGAGTCTGGATGTGTCTATGAAGCTTCCATGACCTTGCCTTGGTGAAGTTGTGCTGACTTCCCCAGTACTGTGTACCGTTTTACCCTTCACCAAAGTTACCACTTATCCCTGAGTAATTTTTTTTTTTTTAATTTTTTATTTATTTATTTAT
>NW_004444115.1:4513402-4527878 GCF_000243295.1 Trichechus manatus latirostris
ATTTGATGTTCTAGGGTTTCAGGATTGTTGATTCTCTGTTTGGCTTAGTTTTTCGGATCTTTGTTGTGGAGGGACGGCGTGGTGCTTCTGCCTAGACCGCCATCTTGCCAGAGTCTGCCTGAGTAATTTTTTTTAACCAAACAATAGTTTAACTTAATTGGTAAAGTATGTCCGTCTTGAGCATCGTGTTCTTTTAAAGAATTAGCTATGTGAAATGCAATTGACAACAGCAACTCTAAAGGTTAGACAACAAACTTAGGGGGCAGTAAGTTTATGTTAGTGGTGCTGTAAAAATTTAGAAAAGGATAGCGAAGATGGTTGCACAACTTGAAGAATGTAATCAATGTCACTGAATTGTACATGTAGAGATTGTTGAAATGGTATATCTTGTATTTTTCACCAAAAATTTTTTCAAAGACGTATAAAACGATGTCCTTAGCAGCACTCTATGCAATAACCAAAACTGGACAAACTCAAATGTCTAACAACAGTAAAATATATAAATAAGTGGTATTGTAGTCATGCAACGGAATACAAAAAAAAAAAATTCTATAGGTCATAAAAATGAAGTAGCTTTACTACTGCATGCAACAACAGGAATGAATCTTATAAACATAATATTGAAGCCAGATGTCCTCCCCAAAAAAGTTCATACTGCATAAAATTAAAAAAACAGGCAAAACTAATCTACAATGATAAAAGTCAGAATAACGAGGAAACAACAGAGGCCACTGAGGTGCTGGTTCTATTTTATGTCTTGATCTGGGTGATAGTGACATGAACACATTCACTTTGTGAAAACCTGTCAAGCTATATACTTATGATCTGTGTCAATGCAATCCAACTGTACACTTGTTAATTATATACTCTTCTGTATATTATACTTAAAAAATTTTTCAAATAATAATAACTCATCCAAAGAAGGCATTAATCCTCCATCCACCCACCCCTGAGTGTGGACTGTGCATAGTGACTTCCTTCCAAAGAGAACAATATGGAAAGGGGAAAAAGGGTAACTTTACAGTGGAGAAACCTGACAAACACTACCTCAGCAACATAATCAAGGTTAACAACAGTGATAAATCATGTTGATAGCATGTGTTATGAATTGAATTGTGTCACCCAAAAATGCTGTTATTGTTGTTGTTAGGTGCTTCCCATGGAAGCAGCAGTTAAGAAATCAAACGACCACTATTATAAAAACTCATGAAAAGAAACAATCTTTGATGGTTATGAGGGAGGCAAGGGTGTGGAGAGGAAAAACACTAACTAGACAATAGATAAGTGATAACTTTGGTGAAGGGTAAGAAGGTACACAATACTGGGGAAGCCAACACAACTTGTACAAGGAAAGGTCATGGAAGCTCCATAGACATATCCAAACTCCCTGAGGGACCAAATTGCTGGGCGGAGGGCTGTGGGAACCATGGTCTCGGAGAACATCTAGCTCAATTGGCATAACACAGTTTACAAACAAAATGCTCTACATTCTACCTTGGTGAGTAGTATCTGGTGTCTTAAAAGCCTGTGAGCAGCCATCTAAGATACTCCACTGGTCTCATCCCTTTGGGAGCAAGGGAGAATGAAGAAAACAAGATACAAGGGAAAGATTAGTCCAAAAGACTAATGGACCACAACTACCGCAGCCTCCACCAGACTGAGTTCAGTACAACTAGATGGTGCGCGGCTACCACCACTGACTGTTCTGACAGGGATCAAACAGAGGGTCCCAGACAGAGCTGGAGAAAAATGTAGAACAAAATTCTAACTCACCAAAAAAAAAACAGACTTACTGGCGTGACAGAAACTGTAGAAACCCTGAGAGTATGGCCCCTGGACACCCTTTTAGTTCAGTAATGAAGTCACTCCCAAGGTTCACCCTTCAGCCAAAGATTAGACAGCCCCATAAAACAAAACAAGACTAATGGGGCACAACAGTCCAGAGACAAGGACTAGAAGGCAGGGGGGGACAGGAAAGCTGGTAATAGGGAACCCAAAGTCGAGAAGGGAGAGTGTTGACATGTCATGGGTTTGTTAAACATTGTCATAAAACAATATGTGTACTAACTGTTTAATGAGAAACTGTTTGTTCTGTAAAACTTCATCTAAAGTACAAAAAGAAACAAAAACCAAAAAAAAAAAAAGAAGAAATCAAACAACCACTATTATAAAAATTCATGAAAAGGTTTTCACACAGAAGGAAACAATCTTTGATGGTTACAAGGGAGGGGAGGTTTGGGGAGAGTAAAACACTAACTAGACGATAGATAAGCAGTAACTTCGGTGAAGGGTAAGACAGTACACAGTACTGGAGAAGTCAGCACAACTCTACCAAGGCAAGGTCATAGAAACTTCATAGACACATCCAAACTCCCTGAGGGACTGAATTACTGGGCTGAGGGCTAGGGACCATGGTCTCAGGGGACATCTAGCTCAACTGGCATAACACTCCAGCCTCTACAATCAAGTGAGCCATTTCCTTGATATAAATCTGTGTATATATTTATACGTTTTACTGGTTTTGCTTCTTTAGAAAACCTAGTCTAAGAGAATGCCTTTGAATTACAGTGTTGGCAAAGAGAGTACTGAATATACCTTGGGCTGCTAGAAGAATGAACAAATCTGTCTTGGAAGACGTACAGCCAGAAATGCTCCTTAGAAGCAAGGATGGCAAGACTTCATCTCATGTACTTTGGGTATGTTATGAGGACCAGTTCCTGGAGAAGGACATCATGCTTGGTAGAGGGTCAGTAAAAAAGAAGAAGACCCTCAAAGACATGGACTGACACAGTGGCTGCAACAATAAGCTCAAACATAGCAACAACTGTGAGAATGGTGCAGGGCCAGGCCATGTTTTGTTCGGTTGTATATAGGGTCAACTTGACGGCACCTAACAACAACAACAATTATTAGTAATTTTTAGTTTTAACAAATAAACCATAGTTATGTAAGATGTTAACATTAGGGAAAACTGGGTGAAGGGTATACTATCTTTGCAACTTTTCTGAAAATCAAAAATTATTCCAAAATTATAAAGTTAATTTTTTTAAAAAGACAATGGAGGAGGGAATAAAGGAAATGTTAATCATCGAATGTTAAACTTTTAAACCCCTGTGGAGCCTCTGAGGGTGGTGCAGTGGTAGGGGCCCTAGGAAGTCTCCTGGCAACCTTGCTCCTGGGTACTAGAGAATTCTATATATTGATCTGAGTAATGGGTACACCAGGGTAAGTGTGTGTGTGTGTGTGTGTGTGTGTGTGTGTGTGTGTGTGTGTGTGTGTGTGTGTGTGTAGGTAAAAATTTATCAAGCTGTACACTTAAGATTTGTTATAGCTCAACAACAAAAAAAGAAAGAAAGCAAACTTTGGAGAAGGCCTGTTGTTACTGACCTTCAAAACTCCAAACTCCGGCAATAACGGCCCTGTCTTAACCAAGCTCCTCTCTGTGGAAAAAAAAAAAATGCAGGGTGATGCTTCAAGCTAACCTTTTGCAAATGACTTTGTTGTTGTTGTCGTTAGGTGCCATCAAATCAGTTCTGACTCATAGCAACCCTGTGTACAACAGAATGAAACACTGCCCAGTCCTGCGCCATTCTCACAATCATTGTTATGCTTGAGTCCTTTGTTGTAGCCACTGTGTCAATCCATCTCATTGAAGCTCTTCCTCTTTTTTGCTGACCCTCTACATTACCAAGCATGATGTCGTTCTCCAGAGACTGGTCCCTCCTGATAACATGTTCAAAGTATGTGAGACAAAGTTTCGCCATCCTTGCTTCTAAGGAGCATTCTGGCTGTACTTCTTTCAAGACAGATTTATTCATTCTTTGGCAGTCCATGGTAAATTCAATATTCTTCACCAACACCATAATTCAAAGGCATCAATTCTTCTTCAGTTTTCCTTATTCATTGTCCAGCTTTCACATACATATGAGGCAATTGTCAGGCGCATCTTGGGTCAGGCATGTCTTAGTCCTTAAAGTGATGTCTTTGCTTTTTAACACTTCAAAGAGGTCAACATAAACATTCAGAGATTACAGCCATCTGTAATTCTCCCGGTTTTGCCACCCATAGGTGAGCTTGGGCAAATTGCCTGACATCTCCGAGCTTCTTGACCCCCTCCCAGTGAGGCTGTGGGACTAGTGCTGCCCACTTCAGTATTAGTCTCAGGTATCTTTCAGGACAGTCTATATATTTATATATCCAAAAATACATCAGCATATTGTCTTTGAGTGATAGGATTATGGATGACTTAGTATTTTTTCTTTCTAACTTTCTGTGTTTTCCAAATTTTCTTTAATGAATATACATCAGTTAAACAAGAGGAAAAGAGTAATATTTGAATCCAGTTTGATTTAAGTAGGCGTTCTGGGAGCTGGAGCAGAAGTGTCCCCTAGTAAGTTTTCTGGTTTAGTAAAATTGAATTTCTGTCCAGGTTTATTGATAAGAAAAGCATAGGTGAGGATACCTACTTTCCATTCTCATATCTGCCAACACTAATTGTGTGGCCTCTGGTCTAAAACTGAAAGGCGGACACTGGGAGCTATACCCAATATCCATGTTCATCAATCACCCTGCCTCCCTGTCTCTACAGAAGTTGTGGTTCTCAATTCAGCTAAACCAAATTATGTACTAAGCAGCCCCACTTCCCTTTTAGCTCTAATTATTTCTTTCTTTATTGAAAAAATTAAGTGATAAGTTATTGTGGTAAAAACAAAAATCCAAATAGGACATGAAGTAAAATGTCATGTCTTTCCCTGTCACATCCCACATGATTTGAAATATGAATCTTTCAAGTGACAGGAGATAATAGACATTCTTTCATTTCCGGTTTCCTTTATTTTTTTCTAGGTGAATCACAGCTGCCCATACTCTCTTTTTTATTTGATTCATTTTTGATTTTTCTGGAGTATCTCAAGGAATTTTCTTATGTATATGAAAGTAGCAGAAGTGACACCTCAGGGTGGAGTAGCAGGACTACCAAAACTAAAACCAAACCCATTGCAGTTGAGTCGATTCTGACTCATAGCGTCACTACAAGACAGAGTAGGACTGCCCCATAGGGTTTCTAAGGTTGTAATCATTACAGAAGCAGACTGCCACATCTTTCTCCTGTGGAAAGCCTAGTGGATTTGAACTCCTGACATTTCAATTAGCAGCAGAGCAGTTAACCACTGTACCACCGGGGCTCCTTAGCAGGACTTCAGCTATCCCATAATCTTCACCTCCCCCAAGTCCATCCCAAATAGACATCCTAGTAAGAACAAAGCATTAATAATACCAATGCAGAGTTCAAACCAGGATTAGGCAGCCCTTCCAACTAGCTAGCTTGCTGCCCCTTTGCTCCTTCTGTAAGGAAATTCTGGAACTGTCGCTATTACTCAGGAAGCAACACGATTTTGCATTTCTAAAAGTGACTTTATTTTGCTGTCAACATCTACCAACAAGTCTTGGCTTTCTTCAGACAGTTGATTCAATTTTGTTTGAAAAGTGCTGTTGGGGTTTTGACCAGAATAAACATGAAGCTGTCCATGTACACAAGAATGAGAAAGAGAGAGAGGGATACAACTGTGGCACATGCAGTTTTGTAGTTAATGTCCCTGTTTGCAGACCTATTTCTCACCTCTCCCCCACCACACCTACTGACTCTCAGTCTTCTTCTGAAGCCTTTCATGTTCTGGGTTGCAGCTTTTTCTGCCCATTTCAACCATCCACATGAAAGTGAGTGCTTTCCCTCCCTATCCCACAAGCACCTCAAACACTGCTCCAGTTTTACATGCTTCCTATTAGTTTTTAAACATCTATCATCTATTTCAAAGGAGTCTAAGGAGAGACTAGAAGGCAAAAGTGTGTTCTCAGTCCGTAATCTTGAATCAGAAACTTCCAACCCCAATTAATTTCTATCATGTTCAACTATCTCAAAATGTCTGGTTAACTGATGGTACCCTAGCTTGTTTTCCAGGACTGCAGGGTGAAGAATTATTTTACCCAAAGAATTTGGTCTTTGTCTCCAGTTCCTGGGAAGTAACCTTTGATCTTTGAAATGTTGCTAGTGATTGGAATATGTTTGTTATTTATGAAGGGTTCTGGACCACACCTGATAATTTATGCTAACAAGAGACTCATGGTGGGGGCTGACCATGGCATAAAAATCCACCACCCCACCAAATGATATAAGGCTAACCTCCAGGGAAGGGAGGAGGCTGGAGATGGAGTTCAATTGCATAACCAATAATTCAATCAATCATGTCTACATAATGAAACCTTGATAAAAACCCTAGACACTGAGCTTGGGTGAGTTTCCTGATTGGTGATAGACGTTGATGCACTAGGAAGGTAGCATGTCCCTGGGGACACAGAACCTCCCAGACCTCACTTATTTGTTCCATCTTTTGACTGGTTCTAATTTGTATCCTTCTTTCTATAATAAAATTGTAATAATAAGAATAGTGTTTGCCTGAATTTTTGAGTCATTCTAATGAATTATCAAACATGAGGGAGTGGTGGGAAACCTCAAACTTGTAGCCAGTTGGTCAGAAGTGTGGGTGGCCCTGGGAATCCCCAAACTTTTGCCTGGTGTCTTCAGGGGGTTGTGGGAACCCCAGAATTGTAGCCAATTGGTCAGAAGTTCAGATGGTCTTGAGAACCCCCAAGCTTGCAGTTGATGTCTGAAGTTTTGGGCAGATGAGGCACTCTGGAGGACTGCCCCTTAATTTGTGAAGTTTAGATTTCATTGCAGGTAGTTAGAGTCAAAAGAACTGATATTGCAATTAGTGTTGGGACACAGCAGAACTGATTTTAGGACTATTAAGGATTCATTGTTTTAAAAAGGCCTTTTACCTTAACAAGAGCTTGGGAGGAAAGAGAGCTTTTTTAGTGCTGCCGTAACAGAAATACCACAAGTAGGTAGCTTTAATAACACAAGTGAGTGGCTTTAATGAACAGAAATTTATTTTCTCACAGTTTAGGAGGCTGGAGGTCTGAATTCAGAACACTGGCTCTAGGGGAAGGCTTTCTCTGTGGGCTCTAGGGGAAGGTCCTTGTCTCTTTTCAGCTTCTGGTCCTCATTTCCATGGTGATCCTCATGTAGCATGGCATCTACCTTTCCCCATGTATGCTTCCTTTCTTCTGTGCCTAATCTGCTCCTTTTATATCTCAAAAGTGATTAGTTTAAGACACACCCTACACTAATATGGCCTCATTAACATAACAAAGAAAACCCTACTCTCAACTGAGATTACAACCACAAGTATAGGGGTTAGAATTTATAATACATATTTTTGAGTGACACAATTCAATCTATAACATTTGCAGGGTAAGTGGTATCACCCCCACTGTCTCCATGATGATGGCAACATGAAAGAGTGTACCCCATGGGGAACTGTACCTTGGTGTTTTTCTAAACTGCTGGATAATTAACTAGCAGATGTAGGCTTGTAAAACGTAACCTTGTAGCTAGGAAAGAGGGAGTGTTTCTTTGATGCCATAAAGGAAGTACTTCCTTGGCTTCACAAAGCTGAGAGTTACAATATGTCATCTGTGTCTCAATAAAGAAACTCTCCTCTCCGCTCCTCCCTTTTTTCCCATACATTCTGATATGGATACTACTCTAGTCCATGCTATACAAACCCAGGGCCCCAGCCCCTTTTGTCTCTCTCTCACGGTGCAACAAGGGGTGTGCATGGAGGCGACTGAACATCTCACCCTTGGATGGGAGTCCTCAGGAGACCAGCTCAAGATGAACCCTATTGTGTTCCTCTTTGTCCAGATTGCTGTGTAAGTAATAAAAGCCTGTGACTATGCCAGTGACTAGTGTCTTTGCTCATTCTAATCCAAAGAATTCTGCACCATTTGATTTATTTCATTGGCACTTTGCAAAATTCCACCCTTTGGACCCAAAAGTTTATGTCCTTCCCACTTGCAAAACACATTCACCCCAATTCTGGGAAGATGATGGTATAAACAGACAATTGTTCTGACCTTCCCCCACAAATACAAGAAACACAACAAGGAAACTGCTTGGCTTTGAGAGACTCTGAATCCAGGAGCAAAGGAAAGGAGCAGGAGACTGCTAACAGGCAAGAATCAATGAATCAACAATGAGTTGCACACGGTAGGAAAATCGTTTCTCCCACCGTCCCTGCCACTTTCCCAGGCATGCGGGCCACCAGCTGCTGTGAACTGGGAGGAGACCCCAGAAAAACATCCTGCTTTCCTAACCACCACAGCCCCTGCCTGTACAAAGAGATGGGACCCCAAGCTTCTGCTCTAAAATTAACAAGGCAGACCTCTCAGAGGTACATTTGGAGTGTGCCAACACCTCTCCCATGCAGACACTATCAGCTGCAAGCCTATTGCAAATTGCTACAAAAGGCCCATGCAGTAGCCTCTGCTCTCATAATCAACCCTCTACCTCCCTCCATGTGCACCCCATAGCTCAGGTCTCTGAAACCAACAGGACAGACTCCCAGGTAGTCAGTTCAAATCTACCTGCTCCCCCTTTTGGTTGGTGCTGAGGACTTCTGACTGAAGCTGTTGTGTGTTAGGAAGTAGGCATCTTTAGTGGAGGCTACACCCACAGCCAACACACTACAGGGGGGCTCTGATAGCAACAAGGAAGACCACCCTGGGGATCTTTTTAGAGCGTGACAACCCCTCCCCAACCGAGGCATTGTCACCTGAAAGCTGTCTGTGAATTGCTACAAAAGATTCCTTCAGTGAAGTCTACTCCCAAAGTCAGCACTCTACCTGCCTCCCTGCTCACCCCATAGCTCTGACCTCTGAAACTAAAAGGACAAACCTCCCTGGGGGTCAATTAGGGTTAGTGTGCCCCCACTTCTGGTTGACACTGAGGCCTGCTGACCAAGGCTAAGAAGCAGGAGTCTTGAATGGAGGCTGCACTCACAGCCAACAATCTATCTGAGGGACTCTGACAGCAACAAGGCAGACCTCCATGGGGACCTGACCAGAGAATGACACCCCCTCCCCTACCTGGTAATTGTTGGTTGCCAGGCTGTTGCAAATTGCTACAGAAGGCCCCTGAAGTGGAGTCTGTTCCCATAGTCAGCACTCTACCTGCCTCCCTGTGCACCCCATAGCTCAGACCTCTGAAACAAACAGGACAGACTTCCCTGTCTGTCTGCTCCTGCTTATAGTTGGCACTCAGGATTGCTGACTGAGGTTGCTGTGTGCTAGGAAGTGGCATCTTTTGTGGAGGCTACACCCGCAGCCAACATACTATGGGAGGCTCTGGTAGCAACAAGGCAGACATCCCCAGGGGTCCATTCATAATGTGACAACCTCTCCCCCAACCAGTAACTTTTGGCTGCTGGACTGATAAAAATACTACAGAAGGTTCCCTATCGTGGAGTCAGGAAGTGGGTCACTTAAGTGGAGACTGCTCCCCCAACCACGGCAGGGCCATTGGGGTCTGAAACCAAGAACACAGATCTCTCATAAGTCCCTCCTCCTCCTGAAATGGAGGAAAGTCTGCCTGTGCTTCCCCTGAATGCCATCTCGGATACAAGCAGGCCCCCACAGAGGAGAGAAGGAAGCCTTGGGCAAAATGGAGGGCAACACCCTCAAAGCAGGCTCGCTGGGTGTGGGTTTTCTGACTAAAAATGTGATTGCAGAAACAGAGAAGGAAAAGGAGTGATAATCAGACAGAGAGGACTGCACCCTCAGTGGACAGATTGATTAGTATATGATATCTCACCTAAGTGGTGGTACCTGCTGGTGGACAGACTGACCACAGCATGTTCTCTGGTGTGTTTGGGAGAGATTAAAAGTTGAAAACCGAGATCTGGAACTTTCAAATTCTAATTAAACCAGAGAGAGAGAAGGAGCTATTAGAGAGGGAGAGGAAAGGGTAAGCAAAGACTGAAGGCACCGCTCACCTAAAAGTTTCTTGCAGATAATAGTGCAGGAAAAAACATCAAATACTGGGGAAAACTGAGAGTTAACATCTTTGAAAATTTCAATGCCCTGAACAAAAAAATCACAAGACTCACGAAGAAGAGAGAAACAATGGCCCATCCAAATAAACATGATGAAGGGAGTGAAAGCACATCTAGCGATGACCAAATAATGAAAAAAATGAAAGAATATAATATAACAATATTAAACATAATTAAAGCAAAGAATAAGGTGCACCTCACCCAAGCCATGATGTTTTCAATCACTTCATATGCATGTGAAACCTGGACAATGGATAAGGAAGACCAAAGAAGAATTGATGCCTTTGAATTATGGTCTTAGCGAAGAATATTGAATATACCATGGACTGTCAAAAGAATAAACAAGTCTGTCTTGGAAGAAGTACAGACAGAATGCTCCTTAGAAGCAAGGATGATGAGACTAAGTCTCACATACTTTAGATATGTTATTAGGAGGGATCAGTCCCTGGAGAAGGACACCATGCTTGGTAGGATGGAGTGTCAGTGAAGAAGAGGAAGACTGTCAATGAGATGGATTGACACGGTGGCTGCAACAATGGGCTCAAGCATGACAGCAATTGTGAAGATAGCACAGAACCCAGCAGTGTTTTGTTCTGTTGTACATAGGTCGCTATGAGTCAGAACTGATTTGACTGCACCTAACAACAACAAAGAACTAAGGGGGAAAAATGGACAAAGGGCTAAAAGAAATGAGGAAAACAATGCATGAACAAAACGAGGATCTAAAAATAGAGATATTGCAACTGAAAGGGACAATAACTGAAACGAGAAACACAATAGTAGGACATACAAACAGGTTGAATCAGGCAGAAGAAAGAATTAGTAAATTAGAGAATAAGATAGTTAAAACTACAGACTGCAAGGGACTGAAAGAATATCTGAAGAAACAGTGACAGAAAATTTCCCGAATTTAATGAAGGACATGAATCTACAAATCCCAGATGCTCAAAGAACCCCAAGCAGGATAAACCCAAAGAGATCTACACCAAGACACTTCTAGTAAGGCTCTCAAAGATATAGAGAGAATCCTGAAAGCAGTGAGACAGAAACAATCACATACAAAGGATCCCCAATAAAATTAAATGCAATTTCTCCTCAGAAGCATTGGAGACCAGAAGGCAATGAAATGATATATTTAAAGTGCTGAAAGAAAAAAAATCTATCAACCAAGAATACTATACCCAGTGAAACTATCCTTCAAGAATGAGGATGAAATTAAAACATTCCCAGTCCAACAAAAGCTGAGAGAATTCATATCCACCAGACCAGCCTTACAAAAATATTAATGGAAGTTTTATAGATGGAAGGAAAAACACACTAGAAAAATTTCAAAGCTATACATAAAAAGAAAGATGCTTAATAAAGGGAAATGCATGGACAAGTATAACGGCTAGTAATAAGGTATTCTTCCTTGATAATTCTGAATTCTTTGTCCTTCATGTTTTTTTAATAACAAACATATAAAAGGGAAGGATATAATCACATTAGAGCACACATGAAATAAAAACACATAATTAGTGATAGCAACAACAAATGGGTAGAGAGAAACAGTATAGCTATAGAATTTCTTGTACATTACTGAAGTTAAATTAGTACCAATTTACCCTAGAAAGTTACAAATACAAGCAGTAACATGCAATTTTCATGATAGCCACTAAAAACATATGCAAAACGGAAAGGAGAAGGGAAATGTTCTAAGGCCAGGTTCTCTAGAGGGGCAAAACCAATGAAGAGTATACATATATAAACATATAAAGAGAGAAATTTATTTCAGGGAAATGGCTTACACAATTGTAAAGGCTGGGGAGTCCCAAATCCATGCCTCGGGCGTCAGACTGCAGGCTTCTCTTTACTCATGTGATGCAGGTCCTGATGAACCCAAAAGTTTCTGGCTTACGGGGCGGTGGGAACTAGTGAATCCCAAAATCAGCAGGCTAGAAGGCAGGCTGCTGACTCACATCCCAAGAACTGGAGATCAGAGGGTGATAACTTGGATGCATGATTGAGAGCATGAGCTTTATCAGAACATCCATATATATTGTATGCAAGCCATACCCCCAAAGAAACTCCCCTTTTAACTGATTCGCTGCTCCATCAGATCACAAAATGGAGGATGATTACATAATATCTGCCAAACCACTGAGAATCATGGACTAGCCAAGTTGACACATAACCTTAACCATCACAGTCCACCCATTATCAATTTAACATCTGTACATATCTCCTTAAACTATACATAATCTCTAAATAAAGATGATTACAAAGTCATATTGTTATGTTGTTAAGTGCCTTTGAGTCAGTTCCAACTCATAGCGACATTATGTACAACAGAACACTGCCCAGTCCTGTGCCATCCTCACAATCATTGTTATGCTTGAGCCCTTTGTTGTAGTCAATGTGTCAATCCGTCTCATTGAGGGTCTTCCTCTTTTTTTCATTACCCTCTGCTTTACCAAGCATGATGCCGTTCTCCAGGGACCAGTCCCTCCTGATAACGTGTTCAAAGTACATGAGACAAAATCTCACCATCCTTGCTTCCAAACAGTATTCCAGCTGTACTTCTTCCAAAACAGAAATGTTTGTTCCTCTGGCAGCCCATGATATATTCAGTATTCTTCATCAACACCATAATTCAAAGGCATCAATTCTTTTTCAGTCTTCCTTGTTCATCATCTAGCTTTCACATGCATATGAGACAATGGAAAATATCATGGCACGTTGGTCCTTAAAGTGACATCTTTGCTTTTTAACAGTTTAAAGAGGTCTTTTACGCAGATTTGCCCAATGCAATGTGTCTTTTGATTTCTTGACTGCTGCTTCCATAGGAATTAATTGTGGATCTAAGTAAAATGAAGTCATTGACAACTTCAATACTTTCTCCCTTTATCATGATGTTGCTTATTGGTCCAGCTGTGAGGATTTTTGTTTTCTCTATGTTGAAGTGCAACCCATACTAAAAGCTGTATGTTTGATCTTCATCAGTAAGCACTTAATGTTCTCTTCACTTCCAGCAAGAAAGGTTGTGTCATCTGCATATTGTAGAGTGTTAATGAGTTTTTCTACCAATCCTGATGCCACTTTCTTCATATTGTTCAGCTTCTCTGATTATTTGCTCAGCCTACAGATTTAATAAGTTTGGTGAAAGAATATGATCCTGGGAGGGGCCAAAATGGTGGAGTAGTCAGATGCTTCCCGTGGTCCCTCTTACAACAAAGACTCGAAAAAAAAAGTGAATCGATTACATATGACAATCTAGGAGCCTTCAACATCAAAGGCAAAGTTAAGGAATCGGACTGAGTGGCGAGGGAGGGAGAAACGGTTCAGAAGCAGTGAGGAGTTGCCAGACCTGACCCGGCAGGAGCTGGAGCCTTTCAGCCCAGATCAGCTCATAGGGGGAGCAATGAAGCAGGCAAGCAGTGGTGTTCAGGAGGCATTTTCCACACCAGGAGAGACCCAGCTGCAGAGAATCTACTCGGCCATCCAGAACCAGTGAGAAGCAGCCCTTGATCAGCAAAAGATAAGTACTTTTGTCTTGCCTACCATGAAGATCAAAAACAACCCCTTTGAGAAACACCTCTTTCCCATTTACCTCCACGCTCCCTGCTCTGCACTGGGTCTGGGATCGGCTTCAGGGATTTCCAAGTCCCCTGGGCTGGAAGTAGGACCCATCACATGCCCTAAGCCATTCTCCCAGCCTTGGAGAAAGAACAAATTAAAAAACAGGGGAAAAAAATAATCTGCTGGCTTCCTAAGGCAAGAACTCAGGGTAGGCACAACTCCTTTGCTAGGCACAGGCATAAGGGGTCCACAGACTCTGAGTGCTTTTCCCCCTCCAAAGACTTGTATGGACCCATTTCAACAGTGTAGGCCCTCATTACCACAATACAACAGGGTGTATACCTGAAGTCTAACGTCAACTGTTTCAGCTGTGAAGTGGCAGGTTTATGACATCTGACACTACTCTGCCAATTAAGCAGGGTATTTACCTACCCACATCAGGGGCTTGAGGACTGGTGGCTCCACCCATGCCACCTAGCTACCTGCAACAGGGGCCTAAGAATAAGTGGTAGCCACTAGTCCTTACAGCCAACAGCATTTGGTGCTCATAGTCGGGCCGTAAAACCCACTCACCTACACGCTCTAGGGAACAGGGACATGTTTTCCTCCCAGACACTCAGGGGTGACCATTGGCCCCCTGCCTTGTTCAGCACATGACCCCCTGCTGCAGCCAGATGCCTGTGCCTACATCAATCACCCATGCCTGTCTAGGACTGTAGGTGAGAGCCTGCACTACATACTTGGTGGCCGACTACCTGGACACCAGAGCTGAATCCATACAGGAGGAGTGGGCGGACTCCTGGGCTCACATACTTAGTGGCAGGTCTGACCACCTGGTAGCAGGACGTTGGAGCTTCAGGGGTACTGGTGATTGGCTCACACGAGCAGCCTATTTGGGCATATGAAAAACAAAACAAAACAAGAAGCTAGGACACAGTAAGCAAACATAAAATAAATAAATATAATAA
>NW_004444115.1:4528641-4590691 GCF_000243295.1 Trichechus manatus latirostris
GCCGGCAAGAAGGCAATGGGATAACACATACAAAGCCTTGAAGGAAAAAATTGCCAACAAAGAATTACATATCCAGCAAAACTGTCTCTCAAATATGCTGGCAAAATTAGGGCATTTCCAGATACACAGGCTCTTAGGGAATTTGCAAAAACCAAACCAAAATTACAAGAAATACTAAAAGGAAATACTAAATACTAAAGGGAAATACTAAAGAAAATCAGTAACATCAGATAACAACGCAAGACCAGAACACAGGATAGAGCAACCAGACATCAACCCAGATAGGGAAGTCACAAAAAATAAATCAAAGCTAAAACACTGAAAATAAGGAAACATAGATGTCAATATATAAAAGATGACAACATTAAAACAAAAAAGAGGGACTAAAAAATGTAGTCATAGGTATTTCATATGGAGAGGAAGTCAAGGCAATATAAAGAAATAAAAGACTGGTTTAAACTTAGAAAAATAGAGGTAGATATTAAGGTAACCACAAAGGAAACTAACGATCCTACACGTCAAAATAAAAAACAAGAAAAATATAAAGATTCAAGAAATACAATGAAAAAGATGAAAAAAAGATACATAAACAAAACTCATCTGTAATGGCTAATGTTATGTGCCAGCTTGGCTAGGCTATGATTCTCAGTGGTTTGGCAGACACTATGTAATCATCTTTCATTTTGTGATCTAGTGTGAGTAGTTAATCAGTTGAAAGGGGTGTTTCCTTGGTGGTATGGCCTGCCGCCAGTAGAAAAATGAATGTTCTGGTAAAGCTCTCTTTCTCAAATTTTCACTCTTTCCATCACCTGACCTCTTGGGACATAAGCTTGCAGAAGTCTCTGGCCTAGCCTGACCTTCAGATTTTGGATTCAGTGATGCCTGCAACCCTGTGAGCCAGCAGAGGCCTCCAGCCTGCCACCTGATCTGCAGATTTTGGGTTCATCAGCCCCTGCAACCACATGGTCTAGCAGAGTTCTTCAGCCTGTTGCATGACCTACAGATTTGGGACTTACCCATCCCCACAATTGCATAAGCCATTTCCTTGAAGTAAATTTCTCTATATATATTTATATATCCTTTGCTGATTTTGCTCCTCTGGAGAACCCAGACTAAAACTTTTGGTTCTGAGAGTGGTTCTAAAGCAACAAAATCTTAAGGATGCATTTTCTAAATTTGTTCTCAAGTCTGGCTAGACTTAAAATCACTAACGACTCTATTTCTAGTAGTAAAGAAGGCACTGCTAATCCATGACATGAAGTGGCAGTAGAAATATGCAAAATATCACCACCATTGGATTAAATATTTGTGAGAGACAAGGCTCTGGTGATTGAGTATTTTTTGTCATACTGAGAAGTATAAGGAAACTGGTTGGTTGGTACTACTTTCGCTAGACAAAGTGGAGAAAGAAAGGGATGAGCTCAGTGCTTTAGAGTCAGCTTAAGCACTGCATAAAAGACCAGAATGTTGGTATTTGTGCCCTGAAAGAAAACCTTATTTCTTGTAGTAACAAAGCTAATATTGCCAAAAACCAAATCCAGAGTCTTATCGTAAGAGTAGCTGAATTACGATACCAACTGAATTCCCAACGTTGAATCATGTTTGAAGTTAAAGTGAGGGCAGTGATTTGGAAGAAATGACATCCTGAAACTTAGGATGGAGACATATGGGCAGGTAATCAGGAAGCTGGGGACATTGAGCCTCTAAATTCCGTTGAATCATCCCTGCCAATAGAACCAGCGCTCTCTCTCTCTCATCTGAAGAGATTACTCCAGCTTTGTCTGCTAAGCCACCTTCTGCAGTAAAACCATCCTTTCCATCCATATGCAAAGAGATTAACCCAGCTTTGCCTGCTAAATCACTTTTGCCAGTAATTTCAGCCCTTTAACCACCATCTGATGAGATTTACCTGGCTCTGTCTGGGGGGCCCTTGCCTGAGGTTATGCCTGGCGCATTGCCTGATGTGATGTCTATGGAGTCACCTGAGGCAGATGCCTCAGAAGACATTGCTGAATATCCCCAGGACCCAGCCCCACCCCGTGCTTTTGCTTCTAGAGTCAAGTCCCAGGAAGCCCCAAGAGGTGAGGTACAAAGTGTGACACATGAGGAGCTATGCTACACTCCAAAAGAAATGCATGATTTTTCTAACATACACAAACAGAAACCTGGGGAATATGTGTGAGAATGGCTGTTAAGAGTGTGGGATAATGGTGCAAGGAACATAAAGTTGGATCAGTCGGAGTTTATTGGCCCACTAAGCAGAGATTCTTCATTCAATGTTTCAGCTCGAGAGGTTACAAAAAGATGTAATAGTTTATTTGGTTGCTTGACTGAAACATGGACCAAGAGGTGTGGCCTACCCTAAATGGAGCTGAAATGCCGGAATTGCCTTGCTATACTGTAGAAGACAGTATCCAAAGACTTACAGAAATTGGAATGATAGAGTGGATTCATCAGGTTGGACCCACAGACCCACCCAGGGAGTGCCCAGAGGACACATCTTTCACTACAACTATGAGGAATAAATTTGTGAAGGGAGACCCAGCATCCTTGAAGAGTGCTGTGACTGCTCTTCTGTATAGTTCACATATTACAGTGGGAACTTCCCTAACTGAATTAAGACACCTCACTACAATAGGGGTGATGGGATTCCAGGGTCGCAGGGGCCAAATGGCAGCACTTAATTGCCAAAGACAAGGTGGGAGAGGTTAGCATAGAGGACAGCAGAGTCAAAGCAGTAATCAGAATAG
This sequence comes from Trichechus manatus latirostris, assembly GCF_000243295.1. Taxonomy (NCBI): domain Eukaryota; kingdom Metazoa; phylum Chordata; class Mammalia; order Sirenia; family Trichechidae; genus Trichechus; species Trichechus manatus. Next base: position 4,531,392 of record NW_004444115.1, read on the forward strand.
TCAGACTCGCATGAACTTATGGCGTTGACTACTTAGTCGTGGTGTCCCTAGGAATGAAGTTGATGGGAAACCTACTAAATATTTAACTGATCTGCTTAAGTGGAGGAATTCTAGATCAAATAAATGGCAGTCTAACTTGAACTGTCAAAATAGAGCGTCATGACCCCTCAATCAATTTCCAGACTTGAGCCAGTTTACAGACCCACAACCCCTTGAATGAAGGGGAGGCTGGGTTCCTTTGAGGAAGGACTCCACTACACTGTCAAAAATTATACTATGAATCTTTCTCCCAACCTTCCCCAAAGGGATCTACGGTGTTTTACAAGAATGCTTGTTCACTGGAGAGAAGGAAATAATCAGACTTTTAGGGGATTACTGGACACCAGTTCTAAACCGATACTAATTCCAGGAGACCCAGAATGTCACTATGGCCCACCAGTCAGAGTACAGGCATATAGAGGTCAGGTTATTAATGGAGCCTTAGCTCAGGTCCATCTCACAGTGGGTCCACTGGGTCCCTGAACCCATTCTGTAGTGATTTCCTCAGTTCCAGAATGAATAATTGGGATAGACATACCCAGCAATTGATGGAATCCCCACATTGGATCCCTGACAAATGAAGTGGGCTATTATGGTAGGAAAGGCCAAGTGGAAGCTATTAGAACTTCCGCTACCTCAGAAAAGAGTAAGCAAAAAGCAGTACCGTATTCCTGGAGAAACTGCAAAGATTAGTGCCACCATCGAGGACTTAAAGGATGCAGAAGTGGTAAATCCCAACACATCCACATTCAACTTACTTATTTGGCCTGTGCAGAAAACAGGTGGACTTTGGAAAAGGACAGTAGATTATCATAAACTTAACCATGTGATGACAACCAGTAAAGCTGTTGTTTGAGATGCAGTTTTATTGCTTGAACAAATTAATACATCTCCTGTTACCTGGTATGCAGCCATTGATCTGGCCACTGCCTTTTTCTCCGTACCTGTTTTTAAAGGCCATCAGAAGCAGTTTGGCTTCAGCTGACAGGGTCAGCAATACACCTTCACTGTTCTAACACTGGTGTATATCAACTATCCAGCCTTATGTTATAATTTTGTCCTCAGAGACTTTGATTGCCTTTCCCTTCCACAAGACATCGCATTGGTTCATTACATTATGCTGATTGGGCCTAATAAGGAAGATGTATCACCAACTCTGGACTTATTAGTAAGACCTTTGCAGGCTAGAAAGTGGGAAATTAACCCAACAGAAATTCAGAAGCGTTCCTCCTTAGTGAAATTTCTAGGTGCCCGGTGGTGTGGGTATGTTGAGATATTCCTTCTAAAGTGAAGGATAAGTTGTTGCATCTGGCCCCCCAAAAATCTGTATTGTAAATCATAACCTCTATGCCTGTGGTAATAATCCCATTTAAGAATGGGTTGTCTTTATTATATTAATAAGCCAGGATTAGTATCATGAGTGTATCTTGAGTCAATCTCTTTTGAGATATAAAAGAGTTTAAACAAGCAAGCTAGGAAGCAGAGACTAGGGAAAAGACACGCCAAGCCACATGAAAATTGCCCAGGAGCAGAAGCTCAGCAGAAACAAGGACCTTCCTCCAGAGCCGACACAGAGAGAAAAATCTTCCCCTAGAGCTAGTGCTCTGAAATTCGAAATGTGAGAAAATAAATTTCTGTTTGTTAAAGCCATCCACTTGTAGTATTTCTGTTATAGCAGCACTAGGTAACCAAGAATTAAACCATCAAGTTGTTTACAGCTTGCCCAAGAAATGTCAATCAACCTGGATAAAAGTACAAAACCCTCTGGGGTAGAAAACAACCTGGGAGTCCCTGCTCCCCAAGTTGTTTCTCCAAAGAACTAGGGCAAAGGTAACTCCTAGGTCTTAGGAGAAAATCTCTCAAGCTACTTTTTCAAAGAACAAAAGCAAAAGGCGACATAAAGAAACTTATCTCACTACAAGGCCCCTTGATCCTGGGCATCAGTCCCACCTTTCAGGCTCACTGGGACAGCGACTCTGGCCCTTCAGCTTTGGGCAGCTCCATTCTCCTAGTCTCCTACCCTCAGGAATGGCAGCCTCATCCCTTCAGCTTTGCACAGTGGCCCCAACCTCCTGGCCCACCTGAAAGGTAGTACCATACCCTGTAACAAAAGTGATGGAGATCTGACTCTTTAAAACCTGGGAGGCAATTTTTGCACCTTTTGAAATGGAAGTAGCCCTGCCCACCATGATCCCTCCAACAGTTCTGCTGATCACTGAACTGTTCCTGGGATGGTGCCTTTCTTTTCTTGGAGGACAACAAATGTTTGCTATGAAGTCATTCCACTGACTCATTCCTACCTATAGAATTTCAGGAGGCAGACAGCTTTTCTTCGTTTTGTACTGTCTCTGTCCCTTTCTGCTACAGTGGTTGATTAGATCAATCAGTCACAGGTGGAATCTCTTGAACAAAAGATTGAGTAGCCACGCCCTTGGGGAAAGTTTTCCAGGATCTATTTCCCTAGTTTGTATAACAGAACTTTCCAAGTCTTTAAGCTCTGGTTTCACTTTGCACAGTTCATTTTTATCTCTTTCCTCTCGTGTTTTACTATAAGCAGCAAGGAGAAACCACGTGGCCCCTTTAAGATCTAGCTTAGAAATCTCCTCAGCCACATATCCAAGTCCATCACTTACACATTCTACCTTCCACCAACATTCAAACATAATTCAGACAAGTTCTGTGCCACTGCATAAAAAAGCATCACCCTCCCTCTAGTGTCCAACCACATGTTCATAACTTCCTTTTAAAGCCTCACCAGAAACAGATTTAACACCACATTTCTAGCAAAATTTTGTTCATGATAATAGAAGTTTTCATTGCAGATCACAGTTCTTTCTGAGCTCTCATCAGAATTTCCCTTAATGTCCATAATTCTATCAACAGGCTCTTCAAGGCAAATTAGGGCCTTACTAAGAAGCATATCAAAATTCTTCCAGATTATATCCATTACCCAATTTCAAAACCACTTCCACATTTTATGTATCTGTTAGAGCAGCACCACACTTCTGGTACCAAATTTTTGTCTTAGTTTCTTAGTGCTGCTATAACAGAAATATCACAAGTGGATGGCTTTAATAAACAGAAATTTATTTTCTTACGGTTTAGGAGGCTAGAAGTCTGAACTCAGGAGGCTGTAGGGGAAGACTTTCTCTCTGTGTGGGCTCTGGGAGAAGGTCTTTTCTCTTTTTAGCTTCTGTTCCTCAGCTCCTTGGTGATCTTCATGTGACATGGCTTCCCCCATATGTGCTTCCTTGCTTCTGTGACTAATCTGGTCCTTTTATATCTCAAAAGGGATTGGCTTAAGACACACTGTCTTAGGCTGGATTTTCTAGAGGAGGAAAACCAGTGAAGGGTATATATATATAAATATATAGAAAGAGAGATTTATTTCAAGGAAATAGCTCACACAGTTGTGGAGTCTGGCAAGTCCCAAATCTGTGGGTCAGGCATCAGGCTGGAGGCTTCTCCAGACTCATATGGTTGCAGAGGCTGACAAACCCAAAATCAGCAGGTAAGGTGGAAAGCTGCTGGCTCAGGGGGTTGTGGGAGCTGGTGAACCCCTAAATCTGTAGGTTAGGCAGCAGGCTGCTGGCTCACATCCCAAGAACTAGAGATCAAAGGATGATGAGTCGGGTGCAGGATCCAGAGTGTACCAGCTTTGCCAAAAAATCCATATATATTGGATACAGGCCACACCCCCAAGGAAACTCCCTTTTCAACTGATTGGCTGCTCACATCAGATCACAAAATGGAGACTGATTACATCATTACATAACTGCCAAATTACATCTTTACATAACTGGCAAACTATTGAGAATCATAGCCCAGCCAAATTGACACATAACCTTAACCATCACACAACCCTTTACTGATACGGCCTTATTAACATAACAAAGGAATCCCTATTCCCAAAGGGGATCACATCCACAGGTATAATGGTATCAGTTGCCGTAGAGTCAATTTTGACTCACAGCAACCCTATAGGACAGAGTAGAACTACCCCATAGGATTTCCAAGGAGTGACTGGTAGATTCGAACTGCCAACCTTTTGGTTAGCAGCTGAGCTCTTAACCACTGCACCACCAGGGCTCCTCCACACTCCATGGGTACAGGGGTGTGATGGTTAAGGTTGTATGTCAACTTGGCTAGGCCATGATTCTCAGTGTTTTGGCAGTTGTATAATGTTGCGATCACTTCCCTGTTGAGATCTGATATGTGATCACCTCCATGATGGAATCTGCTGAGCGGTACTGGTGGGGAAGAGGACCGTGGTGGCTCATTGCCCCCTCAGCCTTCATCTCTCCGCCCTCCGCCTGCTACTTCCTTCCTGCTCACTTTGCCAAGGTTTTTGGCTTGTTCCAGATCCAGCAGCTTCCTCTTGTTGTCTCACCTCTGGTTCTTGGGACTTGAGCTAGCAGTTTACCTGTTGGTTTTGGGATTCGTCGATCTTAACAGCCTGCAAGCAAGAGTCCTGCTCCCCGACCTGCTGATCTTGGGTTTGCCAGCCCCTGCAGCTACGTGAATCAGGAGAAACCTTGCAGTCTTGCCTGCTGATCTTGAAATTCATTGAACTTCACAGCTTGTAAGCGGGGGCCCTGCTCTCCAACCTGCCGATCTCGGGTTTGTCAGCTTCTGCGGCTGCGTGAATTGGGAGAGGCCTCTACCCTGATCCATGGACTTGGGACGTTCTAGCCTCTACAATCGCATGAGCTGTTTCCTTGATATAAATCTCTCTCTATATTTATATGTTTTACTGGTTTTGCTTCTCTAGTTAGGATTTAAAACATATTTTTTGGATATACAATTCAATCAATAACAATTCCTACATTCAATCTAACATGCTGAACTAAAACAGAGTTTTGCACTCACTCTCAAATTTTTTGCCTCTTGCTACATGGTGAACAGAAATCGGTAGTATTTTCCTGCTAAACCCTCATTTATAGAAGGAACTAAAAGAGATTGACAAGAAAAACACTAAAACCTTAATACAAAGATAGGCAAGGTATATATGAAAAATACTTCACAGAGGAGAAATGCAACAAACGTTTAAAAATTAATCTTGCCTGCAATCTAAGACAAATTAAGCAAAATAAAATACAGCTTCTCAATTATCAAGTTCAAACAGGTTTTTAATGAAATACTCAATATGTGCAAAAGATTTAATGAGATGGTCAGTGCTGTTAAAGAGAGAATGTGGAGACCACGTTGATAGATTTACTTAATTCCGTAAGAAAACTCACAAAGGTCACTGACCATTCTGGAGTGTACCTAAAAAAAATTAAAAAGAAATAATATGGAGACACAGTGACCTTAAGACTTCCCTTTTTGAAGATTTTCGTTTGTGACCATGATATCTGTTAACCATAAACTTGCTCAGAGTTTTTCTTATGCAAAGAATTTAACTCTAGGTAATTTCCCTTGTTTCCTGAGAGATAATTCTAAAACTTTAGAATTTCTGAGTATTTGATGTGCCTTTATTACTTAAAACCTCTAGACAATACCTGAGTTTGTGCAAATGAATAGGGAGCTGGCCAGGCCACAAAAACCACTTGGTGATCTGATATCGGCTGATCCCAGGACAAGGAGCATGATTTAATCAATCATGCTAAGAGTAACCAAAAACCAAACCCACTGCCATTGAGTCGATTCCGACTCATAGCGACACTATAGGACAGAGTAGAACTTCCCCACGGGGCTTCCAAGGAGCAGCTGGTCTATTCCAACTGCTGACCTTTTGGTTAGCAGCCATGCTCTTAACAATTGCGCCATCAGGGATGCATGCTAAGATTAGCCAATGGCTAATTTTCTACTGTATGTTTCCTCCTTTCTTTCTTAAAAACTCATTGTAACTGGCCTAAGATGAGCCTTCCTGTTTTTCCGAACAGAAAGCTCTCCCTGTATGCATAAAGACTAACTGCTTGAATCAACTCTATGGGATTTAATTCTTTCTGTGCTTCTATTATTTTGACAGTTTATGGTGTCAGAAGTGGGATCCAGAGAAGGCCCTAGAGGACCCCTCGTTGCTGGTGGGGAGGTGGGAAGGCAAGTGATGGTACCCACTTGGGCCCTTTGTAGCCATTGTTCCCTCACCACAGCCAAGGAACTTGGTGAGTCCCTCCTGAATTTGAGCCCTACTCTTCCGTATTGAACTCTCTGGGTTTACATCTGAGCAATTTTGGATGTCTGTTCCTTGGGAAGTCAGTCTACTCTTGTGATCCATAAGAAGGGGGGAAGAAATGTGTGTCCTCAGCACCACAGGTTCAGCTGGTTTTGCATGACCTTCTTAATTTGAGGATTAAGCATAGGGGTGGGTTCTGTTTGTTCTAAAAATGCTCTGCTCCATCCCCAAACTCCCACAGCTTATATATTTATGCACTATGGACCCAATATTTGTGCTTATTTTGAAAAATAGGTTCTAACCAGGGATAACTTTAGTTTCCAGTGGCCACTTTGGGGAACTTTTGTTGGTACTCTGTTTTCATTATTGGTTACCATTTTCTTTGTCTTTTTCATCTTTGTTTACTGTCTTTCGTGTTACTGGATTGTGCTGCACTGTTTAAAAGTGTAGTTAGTCATAGCAAGGAGAATCATAGGGTCAAATGAAGGCATAGGCTCTATAAACCTGTTGCTCAAGCTGGCCTCACAGACCAGTGAGTTTGCGGTTCTTACCGGAGCAGTATTCACTTGGAGAAACTTTGCTGTGGGTAACCTATAAAACTGGATGAGGTTCTCCTTCCATCATATTTTTGTCCTGAGAGCCTGGCTTTAATCTAGAGAGAGAATTCTCTCCGGTTATTCAGCTGCCAGAGGATGCAGATTGTTAGGTCTGCATTTGGAGGTAGCCAACCATAAAGTTGGGGGCTTGAGAAATTACATTCCTACTGACCATTGCCAGCTCTTATGGGGTCATTTAAGTCTCAATCCTCTCCTCTTCCAGGAAGAACTTCTTGTATGTTCTCTCATTCCTAATTGTTGCACTTATCTTTCAGAAATGCATAACTTCACCAAGGATGATTTGACTTTCTGTAGCCACTTTGGAGACCATTTTACACGAGTAAACTGGTTTATTTCTTAAATATTGCACTAGATAAAAGGGGATCCTGCACTTCCCCAAAATAATACAATGCTTGTTTTTGATTGATATAATGAGGCTTCTAAAAGACAGAATGGTTCCATAATTGACTCTCTAAAAGATTCTTTAAAGTATGCAGAAGACAGGATTAAAACCTTGACTTCAGGAGGAGGAATCATTAGTCTTTCTGCTGCTCTATCTGTATATATGCATGTTATGTATGTATATGTAATATTTTCCTACCTCTGTATGGTATTACCAAATTAGATTATAATATCCCTTCAAGGAGCTTTATTCTAACTTGTTTATAGATAAATAAGTGCTTATATAAATTGAATAGTTCTAATAGTCCCATAAATTAATGAAAATGAATTTGTTCTGACAAAAGATTATTTCACCAGTAATTATGATTTGTAGTATGACAGTGTCATACCAGGGTTCAAGATTGCCAACAAAAGACACACTGACACTCTGCTTGCGCATGGGATAATGCTTTAGCCATGTAGAGAAGAGACAGTGAGATCAGTTTCACTAGTGGGCACCGATCTCCCATGGCGAGCATGGCTGGTGCAGGGCAGATGTTCTACATGCACCCCTCTTGTGCCACAGTTGAAGGAGACCCTGTTCTCTCCTCACTGGGAAAAGATATAGAAGTGATGTTGTCCAGGTACAATATGGTGCTCACACATGAGCAAGAGACAGAGAAAGTTACTGTGCACCCAGAACAGGGAAGAAAGGCTTGATAAACATAAGGGACTGAGACAGAGACCCAGTTCCCAGCCTCCTAATCTGAGAATGTACTAAACCCAAGGCCTCTGCTTAGGTGGCCTGGATTGGAGACATAGAAGCAGACTGTGCTCCCAACAGAAAGCTTACAGACAGTTTCTGAGATCTTTTGATAACCTTAAAATCTTGTACTTAGGATGGATTAGGCAAAGTATTCGAGGTGGATTCTTTTAAGAGTAGCTTTTTCCTAAAGTAAAAGGAGTAGATTTTCCAGAATGAAAAATAGGTGATATGGGGACCCTAAAAACTAAAAAGAAGCATCTGACTAGAGTAAATGAAGCTAAAATAGGGCTCGTGTTTGAAATCCATTCTGTGTAAGAAAACATGTGAAACCAGTTCTGTCTGTTAAGAAAACATGGGGTTTTTTCTTTATAGCCAAACCAAAATCTAATGTTGCCAGTTTATTTCCACAGGGCTTTCATGTAACTGTGACTGCTCTGTGAACTCTTCATGGTAACTAAGTGGAAACTAATCAACAAAGCACCCATATCGCTAAGTAGTAGCTATCTTCCTCACCAAGCACTGATCAGAATTTTGTTAACTTGTTTCTAAAGGAGCCTTAACCCAAACAGGTCATCTCTATGGTTTGCTCCTAAGGAGTCTTAAAACAAAACTTGTAAGCCACTAATCAATACAGTGTCACTTTTTCTTAGTCATCTGGTGCTGCTATAACAGAAATACGCAAGTGGATGGCTTTAACAAAGAGAAGTTTATTCTCTCACAGTTCAGTAGGCTAGAAGTCCGAATTCAGGGTGCTGGCTTCAGGGGAAGGCTTTCCCTCTCTGTCACCTCTGGAGGAAGGTCCTTGTCATCATCTTCCCTTGGTCTGGGAGCATCTCAGGTCCAAAGGACACGCTCTGCTCCTGGCACTGCTTTCTTGGTGGTATGAAGTCCCCCTGTCTTTCTGCTCGCTTCTTTTATATCTCAAAAAAGATAGGCTTAAGACACTATCTAATCTTGTAGATCTCATCAATATAACTGCGACTAATCCATCTGATTACATCACAGTGATAGGATTTACAACACATAGGGAAATCACATCAGATGACAAAACGGTAGACAGTCATACAATACTGGGAATCATGACCTAGCCAAGTTGACAGATATTTTTGGGGGACACAATTCAATCCATGACAGTCACTAAGTAGTAATTAGTCAACAAAGCTCTGTAAACCAATCGTTATTAAAGTCCCACTTTGTTATCCCGCCCCATGACAATGATGTATCTTTACTTCCTTGTGTAATAGTATATTAGAAACTCTCTGATTGTGACTCAGTGGATTCTGCTAGCCTCCTGTGCCTGGTGCACACTAGCAGGTCCCTCATTGCAATGATTGTCTTTGTCTTGGCTGAATAAAAATATGTTTTGATTAAATTTGAGTCTGGGGTCTTTTTTCCCCATGACATAGGAAAGTATAGGACAAAACCTGAATGGATATGGAAAGTTGTAGAAAGTTTATGAAAAAGGAATATTATTTCTTATGGATAAAGCTAAGGTTTGATAGGTTTATTTATAAGATTTTTAAAGAACTTTACTGTCAAATAGTATGGAAATCTAAAATTTGGTTTTCTGTCTGTTAAAATGACCAAAAAAATTTAATTACTGGGTTGTTCTTAGTAACAGTTTGGAAAAGGTTATCTTTATCATCTGCACTATCTGACTGGAAAGCAAAGATTCTGTGTCTTATCTGAATGAGTTCCTAAGCTCATATTGACTGTATCATGTCCTCAATTGTTTAAGAAAAGTAAGTCTTGTCACTCTTGAAAGAGCTGTGGTGTTATTTTTTTATAATCATGTTACCTTCTATATTTACTTTTAAAATCTTTTTATTGTTGCTTTGGTTAACTAGTGTTATGGTTTGAACTGTGTCCCCCCAAAATGTATGTCATCTTGGCTAGGCCATGATTCCCAGTATTGTGTGGTTGCCCACCATTTTGTGATCTGATGTGATTATCCTATGTGTTGTAAATCCTAACCTCTATGATGTTAATGAGGCAGGATTAGAGGCAGTTATGTTAATAAAGCAGGATTCAATCTATAGGATTAGGTTGTATCTTGAGTCAATCTCTTTTGAGGTATAAAAGAGAGAATTGAGCAGAGAGGAGAGGGACTTCATAACACTAAGAAAAAAGAGCCAGGAGAAGGGCGCATCCTGTGGACCCAGGGTCCCTGTGCTGAGAAGCTCCTAGACCAGGAGGAGATTGATGACAAGGACTTTCCTCCAGAGCTGAAAGAGAAAGAAAATCTTCCCCTGGAGTTGGCACCCTGAATTTGGACTTCCAACCTCCTAAACTGTGAGAGAAAATTTCCCTTTGTTAAAACCATCTACTTGTGGTATTTCTGTTATAGCAGCACTAGATAACTAAGACAAATAGATATCCAAGTATTGTTTCTCAGCGGCCTACGATCCTATTTAACCAAAATGATAAAACCTTCTAAAATCTAATACTAAATTATATGTTTTAAACCTAAAACGTGTTTTAAAGCATTTCCCAGAGTGCCCCTGCAAATTAAAAAATGACTTGTTTTCAGATACAAGGAAAAGATTAGTCTAAACGACTAATGGACCACAGCTACCACCGCCTCCCCCAGACTGAGTCCAGTACAGCTAGATGGTGCCTGGCTACCACCACTGACTGCTCTGACCTGGGTACAATAGAGGGTCCCGGACAGAGCCGGAGAAAAATGTAGAACAAAATTCAAAAAAAAAAAAAAAAAAAAAGACCAGATTTACTGGCTTGACAGGCTGGAGAAACTCCGAGAGTATGGCCCCTGGATGCCCTCTTAGCTCAGTGACGAAACCCCTACTGAAGTTCACCATTCAGCCAGGGATTGGACAGCCTCATAAAACTACAAACAGGACTAATGAGGCACAGCAGTCCAGGGACAAGGACTAGAAGGCAGGAGGGGACAGGAAAGCTGGTGATAGGGAACCCAAGGTTGAGAAGGGACAGTGTTGACATGTCATGGGGTTGTTAACCATTGTCATAGGGCAATATGTGTTCTGTTTAATGAGAAACTATTTGTTCTGCAAACCTTCATGTGAGGCACAAAAAAAAAAAAGCATTATCTATGTGAGATCAAACGGACAACAGAAACTCAAAAGGTTTGATGGTAAGCCTAAGGGACAGTGAGTTGAAGATAATGGTGATGAAATAATATGGAAAAGGATAATGAGAATAGCAGCACAGCTGGAAGAATGTAATCGATGCCACTGAATTGTACATGTAGAAACTTTTGTAATGGTGTAACTTTGGCTGTGTATATTTTCACCAAAAAAAAAGTCCTCGTGGTCGAGAAGGGAGAGTGTTGACATATCGTGGGGTTCTTAACCAATGTCATAAAACAATATGTGTACTGACTGTTTAATTAGAAACCATTTGTTCTGTAAACTTTCATCTAAAGTACAATAAAAAAAAAAAGGACTTGTTTCCTCCCACCTTGTAAAAAGAGGTATTAAAAATAGTTAGGTTCATTCAATATATTATGAATTGCATGCGAAGTAGCATCAAATCAGAAGAAGTGCTTAACTTTCTTTAGGCAGAATATCTATGTTTTAAATATTACCCACATATTTCAGATATTACATAAAATTCCTAGAGATTTGTCAGTATCCTCACTGTCCATGATATGTCTTGGTGCTGCTTTGCCTGATATTAAACAATGGTATAGTGTTATCAGTCATAATTTAAGTTTTTTAAATTGTTGCATGTCACAGAAACAATCAAATTTTTTTTATTGCATTACTGTTATAATGAGTTCTCATTCGATCTTTCACTGTTAAAAGTGATTAGTGATAAGTTAACCATGGCTATTTTAAGTCTTGTCAACAGATAGTTTTGTTTTTTTTTTTACTCCGATAATTTCCTGAAAGTTCTTGCAATCAATCACAGGCCAGAGTACTTCGACAAAAAGGGACTTTCTCAGAGACCCATGGAAAGGAATATGCCAGGTATTTTGAGCATAGGCTGATAATGACATTGCTTAAATAAGTTTGAGCTCATACCACTGGAATGAATCAGGGTTTCCAGAACTCTCGTGAGTTCAAGAGACTGCAAACCCAAAATAGAATGGAGCAGGAATTAATTACATAGGACTGAATGGACTAAAAGATTATTATAGGTTTTGTCTGAAGTATTGCTGAGGCTTTGACATTCTATTTTCTGAATATAAGAAACCACTTTCTCTTTCTCCTAAAACCCGAACAATTTAGTAGACTCTGCTGTTGGAAATAGAAACGAAATATTTATCTATCTCTCCCTGCCTAATCTCTTCAGAATTGGAAAACTCTTAATGAGTTTTCTTATTATTATGGCAACATAATTGTTTGCATAGGTTCAAAAAGAATCTGCTCTCCTTGTTAACAGGACATAATTGGAAACTTCGGTTATATAACAAAGCTTTGACTGGAACATCATATTTGAGAATGATGCTCCTGAAATCAGGTATGACTAGGCACTTTTAAGGAACTAACGTTGAATTTATGGGGCCATTGCTTACAAAGACCACCCAGGAAAACTCACCTGGTATCTGCCTTCCAGGGTTCCCAGCCTTACAGGTGAGTAAGGAAGATCACTTCCTGGCAGGATCAGGAAACTTACAATATTTTGGGACCTCAAGAAGAGACAAAGTCACCAAAATCTGTAGTACTACAGATGAAACCTCACAGTAAGTTCTTGGCGTGGCTTCCTAGGCTCAAGAAGATTTTACAAATTTAATTTGAGACTTCTTATGAAAATCTCCAGCAAAGCAAATTTAAGAAGCCTAAATTATAAATTACCATTCTTGCTGCAACTGTGTAAATAATGATGACCAGCCTTATAACTTTGTTCTAAAATTTTCTTTGATCCAAAGGAGAATGACTGTAGAGAGAAATTTTATATTTAAATACAAAATTAGACCAAGCCATTGTGGGCTATCAGATTCTCGTCCTGTTTGTTGTCTTTGACTATCTTACACCTCTTTGTAAACGACAGGCAAAGCATGGTTTTGTTTTCTACCTGTGAATTGGACTGGTTCTTGCTACATAGCTTATGCTGTTTCCTATGTGTCTGTGCATAATCATTTATCCAAAAGAAAATGTAGAAATATGAGACCAATGATGTAGAAAAAAGAGGACAAACTATTGCCTGCTTAGATGCAGAACTAAATGGAAGATTGAAAGCACCTCCAACTGAAAGCAAACTTATAGATTGCTCAGTTATAGGAATACTTTCCTTTGTCTCATGAGATGCAATTTCTTGTGTTGGAAAATACACTTTACGATTACAAACGATGTTAGACAAGGTAGCATTAGATTAGAAGACTCAGTGTTGTAACTCAGACAAGCCATCCTCTCCCTATCCAAAGAATCATCAGAAATTTGCAAAATACTTTATTAAATAGACTAGCTTTAGATTATATATTGGCCTCTGTCTTAGTTATCTAGTGCTGCTATAACAGAGACACCACAAGTGGATGGCTTTAACAAACAGAAGTTTATTCTCTCACAGTCTAGGAGGCTAGAAGTTCGAACTCAGGGCGCCATCTCCAGGGGAAGGCTTTCTCTCTCTGTCAGCTCTGGGGGAAGGCCCTTGTCATCAATCTTCCCCAGTCGAGGAGGTTCTCATCACAGGGACCCCAGGTCTAAAGGATGTGCTGTGCTTCTCATGCTTTTTTCTTGGTGGTATGAGGTTCCCCCTCCTTACCCCATCTCTCAGCTCACCTCTCTTTTTTATATCTCAAAAGAGATTGACTGAAAACACAATCTAATCTTGTAGATTGAGTCCTGCCTCATTAACATAACTGCCTCCAATCCTGTCTCATTAACATCATAGAAGTAGGATTTACAACACATAGGAAAATCACATCAATACTGAGAATCATAGCCTAGTCAAGTTGACACACATATTTTGGGGGACACAGTTCAGTCCATAACAGCCTCACAGGAAGGTGTTTATGCTTTGATTGGGTCACAATTCTGTGTCTACATAAATAATAGCCAGCACAAAATTTATCAAAGCATAATAGCAGCTGAAGCCCACACACAAGAAGCTGCCAAATCTACCAAAGTAAAAACTGAAACTCCATGGGATTTATTCTAAATCTCAGTTCGTGGTGTCCTTAGATCAGGCGAACCCCTCTTAGTCACTCTCAGTTTAGTTGCCTTCCTAAAATGCATAATCTCAAGGATCTTAAATGTGTACGGGCAGCTGCTAAGACAACGAATGGTATCTACTGCATCGGTAGACAGAAGCATAGGGAACAACAGGATCAGACTTCACATTGCTCCAGTGAAGATCTCTACTAATCAGTGACTGAGATTTTTTTGGTCAAGCTATCAGTGTCCCTGAGAGTATGACCAAAAGGAGGAAAATTGTTAAATAGATAAACTGGGGATCAAATTGACAGATTCCTCTGAGTGTATAGAAAAATTTACAAAAGTCAGTGACCATTGTAGAATGTACTCAAAAAACAGACAAAAGGAAATAATGTGGAGACACATAAGATTCCCCTTTTGTGACAAATTCCCCTTTGTGACAAAGGTATTTATTTACCATAAACTTCCTCAGAGTTTATCTCATGGAAAGAACTTAACTGTAGGAAACTTACCCTAGTTTCCTGAAAGATAATTCTAAAATTTTAGAATTTCCTGAAGACGAGCCGTGGTGCAATGGCTAAGTGCTTGACTGCTAACAGAAAGGCTGGTGGTTTGAACCCACACAGAAACTCCATGGGAGAAAGGCATGGCAATCTACTTCCATAAAGATTCCAGCCTAGGAAACCCTATGGGACAGTTCTACTCTGTCACATGTGGTTGCTATCATTTGGAATCCACTCCTGGCACCTAACAATAAGAACAACAGAATTTCCTGAGTACTCAAAGTGCCTTTGTTATTTAAAACCTCTGGACAATACTTGAGAATTTGTGCAAATGGGTAGGCAGCTGGCCACAAAAATCACCTGGGTGGTCTGATATCAGCTGATCTCAGGAAGTGAAGCATGATTCAATCAATCATGCTAAGATTAGCCAATGGTTAATTTTCTACTCTGTTTTTCCTCCTTAAAAATGCATTTTAACTGGCCTAAGGGATGAGCCTTTCTGTTTTTCCAAACAGAGAGATGTCCCTGTATGCATACAAATTTACTGCTTGAATATACCCAAATGCTTTAATTCTTTTTGAGCTTTGATTATTTTGACACTGACATACACTGTTTTGCAACTGTAAGTTGGTATAATCTTTTTGAGAAAATTTTGATGATATCAAGAACTTTAAAATAGTTCATTCCCTTTTGAGTGCCATAGAGTAAACATCTGTACTCTGGTTAGTGTAAAATTGAGAGACTTATTGAAAGAAAAGAGACACTTGAGCTTGGAATAAACTGAACTCCATGCAGTGGAATCCAGAAATTCAAAATGGCCATTCAGCAGTGATGTTTTATAGGAGGACAATGAATATGAAACATGTTACTTGATTGGTATTTACAAAGTTAGATCACTTAAAGACATTACTTGATTGGTAATCCAGGCTTAGATCATTGAAAGGCATTAATCAATTGATAGTTGATCATTTTAAGGCATGGCTTCCTATGCCAATTTCCATAAGGCAATTGGCTTAAAAGGGCATATGTCTCTTTCTTAGATTGGTTACAGTGCAGCAATTACACAGATATGTGACAGGGAGGGGTCAAAGTGTAGTTATGTCACCATTACTGGACATTCCTCTCTTAGAAACAGTACGGAAGATGGCTGCCTCCAGGGTGAAAATGGAATCGCAAACAGGGAATCTCATCCAATCCACAAATTGGCCATTTCAGATCATATCAGGTACGTCAAATTTTTCTTTAATTCTCTTACTCATGAGAAACAGTTTTAATTGCACTGGAAATCAGATTTCTGGGTCCAAGGAGTTGGGGTGATTCACCTAGGCCATTCCCCTGAGGTGTCTTTTGAACTGTGAGCCTCGAAGAAACTCGTCTTCTTAAAGTCACCTTTAGATCAAACAATAGCCTAGCTTAATTTGTAAAAAATGTTCACCTTGGACCTTGTGAAGAATTATCTATGTGCAGTCAGTTTCAAGAAGCAGAAACTCCTAGGTCAGACTAGAAGCTGTGTTTTAAGGTGAAACGTTATTACAAAATCACTGTTCTGGCCCCATTTCCTTGGCAATGTATAATCACTAGTGATAAAATGAAATATAAAAATCTATGAAAGATCTCTTATCTTTGGAAAATTTTTTACTCCCTAGTAGTAATGTTACCACAATTTGTAAGTTGTATGTTCAATAAACTTCAATCAATTTCTATTATTGGCTTAATATGATTTTTAACAGAAATTGGTGTCAAAAGTGGGATCATGACACCATCTTCCCATGTCCCAGAATGCTTAAAAGAAATCAGGAACTGAGCCCATACCACAGAGCATTCCTCTTTTGCTCCCTGCTTCTATCCAATCTCTTTGAGGCCATGGTAAGCACTCTTGGGTCTTGAGCTCTGCATTTTGCATTGTAGCTCGGCTGCTTAATTCAGATTGATTGGCAATTGTAACAGAGTGGGTCTCTAGCTGGCAGAAAGTGTGAACTAAGTTTAGAAACAATGAACTAGGTTCAGAAAAATTGAAACTAGGTATTGGATGGTTGTTAAAGAGAAATCTCAGAGTTTTTTAAACTCCCAAAATTAGTGGGAACAAAACACTGACCAAACTCCACAGCAGACTAATTTCTAGGGATTTTATTTGGCTCTGGGAAACTGAAGTTTTAACTTAAGGGAATAGTATCCCTGTCATCTAAGAGAAGTGAGCTTTGAGCTCACCCCTACTGGGACGTTGGTTTGGGGTTCATGTTCAAAAATGCTTTACACTGAATATACTAGAAGTAATTTGGAATTTCAGTGGTCATGTTGTCAAAATGAGTTCCCATTTGCATTGTCTTTTCTTTTCTCTTTGGGGAACTTCTATTTGGTGCTCAGGTTTCATTAGTGGGCTGAGATCCCTCCATCTGAAGACTCTGGCAAGTTAATAAGTTTTATTTAAATATTGTTTTTCTGCTGAATTGGATTGATCTTACCGAAGAATTGCTGTAGGCATTTTAAGAAACTGGATTTTCTATTTACTTTGTTTTGTGTTGTGTCGTTTAAGAATATAAGCCTGGTTATTTGAGCTGGCCTCACAAACAAGTGAGTTTATGTAGTTTTTCTGTCTCGTTTTGTTCTGAGAGATTCGTCTAGAAAGAGAATTCTGTCTGGATTTTCCTTTTTTCTGCATGCCATCAGGATTCCAAGGTTGACAGTTGCCAACTTTTTCATGGAGTAGTTTTTAAGTTTCAATTCTTTCCTCTACTAGAAAAACAGTTTCCTATGTACTCCTGTCTTTCTAAATGACATGTTCCCTAAGGACAATCTGGGCATTCAGTATCTACCTTGAAAAACTCTTTGATATAAATTGGTTTATTTGAAAAGTGCACTGGAAAAAGGATGGATTGTTTATATTGACTGGTATAACAAGGCTTTAAAAAGACAAAAATGATCCTAAATTGTTCTCTGAAAGATAAGGTGGTGAAAATAGAACATTTTCCTACCTCTGCATGGTATTAATAAATTAGATTATAATACTCCTTCAAAAAGCTTTATTCTGATTGGTTTAGTGATAAATAAGTGCTCATATAAATTTAATATTTCTAATATTCACAGATAGGAGCCCTGGTAGTGCAGTTGTTAAGCACTCAGCTGTTCACCAAAAGAGCAGTGGTTCAAACCCACCAGCTGCTCTATGGAAGAAAGATGTGGAAGTCTGCTTCCATAAAGATTTATAGCCTTTGAAACACTATGGGGCAGTTATACCCTGTCGTATAGGATCGTTATGAGTCAGAATTGACTTGATGGCCGTGGGTTTGGTTTTTTAAATATTCCCAGGGATTAACGGAAGTGAATTAGTTCTGGCAAAAGTTTTATGTCGACATAAAAGCAGTTTCCAAGAACTTTTAAGTTATGGGATTTGTTTTGTTAAGGAAAAAAATAAAGTAAAAGACTCATGGTTGAAGGGTGGAGTCAAGATGGTGGCTTAGTCACATGCATGATAACCTCCCCCTGCACCAAAGACCCAAAAATCTAAGAGAAACAGAAGCCAGTAATGACCCAGGAACCCTGAATATAAAAAAAGAAAATCTAGGACTCAACCTAATACCAATTGGAAGGAATAAGGAAAGCAGCAAAAAAGGAGTAACACAGAAAGGCAGAGTTCAGCCAGCTCTCCCAGCCTACCATGGCTAACTTAGGACAAAGCCAGCAGCGACCTTGGGTGAAGAAAACACCAAGACAAGTTTATAACTTTCCCAAAAGGGATAGAGAACCTCTATAGACACACATGGAAAGAAACATATACAGGGAAGGTGTCAGACTCAGAATCAGAGATACTCAGGAGTGGCGGCCCTTGACCTCAGGGGGTTAGTGCACACACAAGATAGTGGACTAGTGGAGTGTCAGCAGAAGCTCTCCCACCCAGCTGGTCCCTGTGCGCCCACCCCCCTCATGCTCAAGAGAGGACAGGTCTTGCTCACTGAATGCAGTGGTGCAAGCTGCTCTGGCACCCTCATATCCTAACCAAAAGAACACACTCCCCCACAGCCCATCCTTCTGATCAGAGGCGGCAGAGGGTCCCATACCCTGACCGCCTTGCCTGACTGGGGGAACATAACATGAGCCTATCTTCTTCCCCCCACCCCACCCAAAACCATACACTACTCCCCCTTGCCCACCCGAAAAGCAAGACTAGGTTCACACCCATGTGCATGACTGCCCACCACCTACTCCCCCCCAAGGGTCTGGTGGAGGGCAGCAGCAGCAGGACACAGAGACAGCTCAGTGACCACTCCCTCTCCTTCCCCCCATCCAGCATGAGGGGGCACTTCTAGTAGGATTAGAACTGAAACAATGGAAGATAGACTCAATGGAATAGAAGACCAATCCTTTGACACTAATCTGTTCAAGGAACAATAAAAGAAAAAAAGAATGAATAAAACCTAAGAGTTACATGGGACACCATTAAGAGGAATACCTTATGTGTGATCAGAAGTAGAGGAGTCAACAAAAAGCACAGAGAAAATTGTGGAAGATATGTTGACAGAAAACTTCCCTAATATCATGAAAGATGAGAAGATAACCATACAAGAAACACATCAAACCCCAAACAAGATAGATCCCAGTAGAAGAACACCAAGACATATCATAATGAAACTTTCCAAAACCAATAATAAAGAAAGAATCCTGAAAGCAGTTCAGGAAAAATGAAAGGTCACCTACAAAGGGGCATCGATAAGACGAAGTTCTGAATACTAAGCAGAAACCATGCAGGCAAGAAGTCAATGGGATAATATATACACAACCTTGAAAGAAAAAAACTGCCAACCAAGAAATATATATTCAGCAAAATTATCCCTCAAATATGATGGTGAAATTAGGACATTTCCAGACAAACAGAAATTAAAGGAATTTGTAAAAACCAGACCAACTTTACAAGAAATATTACATGGAGTCCTTTGGACAGAAAGCTAATAACACACCAGACAACAACTTGATATTAAAACTCATGACAACATCAGTCGGATATCAATCAAGATAAAGAACTCTCAAAAATAAAATAAAGCTAAAAGATGGAAATGGGGAACCAGAGATGTTAATCTGTAACTGAAGACCACTTCAAAACATAAAGGGGGAATAAAGGGAATAGGTTTAGAACTTCCATATGGAGAGGAAATCAAGGCAATATCAAGAAATAAATTACTGCTTTAAACTTAGGAAGATAAAGGTAAATTTCAGGGTAACCACAAAGAAAGTCAACAAATGACTCATCAAAATATAAAAGAAGAAAATAGTAAAGGTTCAGCACACATAAAACCAAAAACAATGAAGGAAATGAAAAGATAAGTCACAATAAAAAAAATCTAAGCGCAGAAAATTAAGTGGAACAAAAAACAGTCAACACAACAACATAACAAAAATCATAAGACAATGACAGCAATAAACTCATACCTATTGATAATCACACTGAATGTAAATAGCCTAAATGCACCAGTAAAGAGATGGAGAGCGAGTGGAAGAATGGATTTAAAAAACACAAGCCATCAATATGCTGCCTGCAAGAGACACACCTTAGGTGCAAAGATATAAATAAACTAAAACTTAAAGGATAGAAAAAGATATATAAAACAAATAATGACAAAAAAGAGCAGGAGTGGCCATGTTAATCTCTGATAAAATAGATTTTAAAGCCAAATCCACTATAAAAGACAAGGAAGGACATTATATAATAAATAAAGGGTCAATCCACCAAGAGGACATAACCACAATAACTATATACACACCCAAGGACAGAGCTCCAAAATACATTTAAAAAAAACTCTAACAACACTGAAAAGAGAAATAGACACTTCCACAATAATACTAGGAGACTTTAACACTCCACTCTTGGTGAAAGACAGAACAACTAGAAGGAAACTCAGCAAAGACATGGAAGATCTAAACACCACAATCAACCAACTTGACCTCATAGACATATACAGAGCACATTACCCAACAGTGGCAAAGTACACGTTCTTCTTCAATACTCATGGATCATTCTCCAGAAGAGACCACATTTAAAGCCACAAAGCAAGCCACAACAGATACAGACAGTAACATCAAAATAATACAAAGCATCTTCTCTGATATGATATATAATGATATAAAAGTAGAAATCAGTAATAGGAAGAGCAAGGGAAAAAATCCAATAAATGGAAACTAAATAACACCTGGCTCAAAAACTGCTGGATAATAGAAAACATCAAAGATGAAATTAAAAAATTCCTAGAATCAAATAAGAACAAAAGCATAACATACCAAAACCTTTGGGACACAGCAAAAGTAGTGCTCAGAGGTCAATTTATAGCAAAAAACACACACATCAAAAAAGAAGAAAGGACAAAAATCAAAATACTAACTCGAACAATTAGAAAGACGGCAGCAAAAGAAGCCTACAGTTGCCAGAAGAAATGAAATAATAAAAATTAGAGCAGAAATAAATCAAACAGAACAGAAAAATGAAAGAACCAACCAGACTAAAAACTGGTTTTTTGAAAGGATTAATAAAATTGACAAACCACTGGAAAAACTGACAAAAGAAAAACAAGAGAAGATGCAAATAACCCAAATAAGAAATGAGATTAGTGACATTACAACAGACCCAACAGACATAAAAAGGATCATAACAAAATACTATGAAAAATTGTACTCCAACAAATCTGAAAACCTAGAGAAAATGGATAAATGTCTAGAAACACACCACCTACCTAAACTAACACAAACTGAGGTAGAAAATTTGAACAGACCCATAACGAAAGAAGAAATTGAAGGAGTCATGAAAACCCTCCAAACAACAACAAAAAAAAAATGCCCTGGTCCGGACAGCTTCACTGGAGAATTCTACCAAACATTCAGACAAGGGTTGACACCAATTCTACTCAAACTATTCCACAACATAGAAATAGAAGGAATACTTCCAAACTCATTCTATGAAGCCAGCATAACTCTAATATCAAAGCCAGGAAAGGACACCACTAAAAAAGAAAACTATAGACCAATATCCCTCATGAATATAGATGCAAAAATTCTCAACAAAATCCTACCCAATAGAATACAACAGCTTATCAAAAAAATAATACATCATGACCAAGTGGGATTCATACCAGGCAGGTAAGGTTGGTTTATATTAGAAAATCAATCAATGTCATCTGCCACATAAATAAAACAAAGGAAAAGAATCACATGGTCATATCAATTGATGCAGAAAAGGCATTTGATAAAAGTCCAACACTCATACCTCATAAAAACTCTCAGGAAAATAGGAATAGAAGAGAAATTCCTCAACATAATAAATGGAATTTATACAGAAGCAACAGCCTATAGTATCCTCAACAGAGAGAATCTGAAAGCATTCCCCCTGAGAACAGGAACCAGACAAGGATGCCCTTTATCACCAATCTTATTCAACATTGTATTGGAAATCCAAGGGAGAGCAATAAGGCAAGAAAAGGAAATAAAGGGCATCCACATTGGTAAGGAAAAGTAAAACTATCTCTATTTGCAAATGATATGATTCCACACATAGAAAATCCTAAGGACTCCACAAAAGCACTATTGGAACTAATGCAAGCATTCAGCAAAATGGTAGGTTACAAGATTAACATATGAAAATCAGTTGGAATCCTATACAACAATAAAAAGAACTGTGAAAAGGAAATCAGGAAAACAATATGAACTACGGTGGCGTTGTTGTTAGGTGCTGTTGAGTCAGTTCGGACTCCTAGTGACACTATGTACAACAGAATGAAACACTGCCCAGTCCTGGGCCATCCTCACAATTGTTGCTATGTTTGAGCCTATTGTTGGCAGCCACTGTGTCAGTTCACCTCATTGAGGGTCTTCCTCTCTTTCGCTGACCCTCTACTTTACCAAGCATGATGTCCTCCTCCAGGGATTGATCCCTCCTGATAACATGTCCAAAGTATGTGAGGCATAGTCTCGCCATCTTTGCTTCTAAGGAGCATTCTGGTTGTACTTCTTCCAAGACAGATTTATTCACTCTTTTGCCAGTACATGGTACATTCAATATTCTTCAACAACACCACAATTCAAAGGTGTCAATTCTTCTTCAGTCTTCATTATTCATTGTCCAGCTTTCACATGCATATGAGGTGATTGAAAACATCATGGCTTGGGTTGGATGCACCTTAGTCTTCAAGATGACATCTTTGCTTTTTAACACTTTAAAGAGTTCTTTTGCAGCAGATATGCCCCATTCAGTGCATCATTTGATTTTTTGACTGCTGCTTCCATGGGCATTGATTGTGGATCCAAGTAAAATGAAATCCTTGACAACGTCAATCTTTTCTTCATTTATCATGATGTTGTTTATTGGCCCACTTGTAAGGGTTTTTGTTTTCTTTATGTTGAGGTGTAATCCGCAGTGAAGGCTATAGTCTTTGATCTTCATCAGTAAGCACTTCAAGTCCTCTTCACTTTCAGCAAGCAAGATTGTGTCATCTGCATATCCCAGGTTGTTAATGAGTTCCTCCAATCCTGATGCCCTGGTTTTTCTTTTCATACCGTTCAGCTTCTTGGATTATTTGCTCAGCATACAGATTGAGTAAGTATGGTGAAAGGAAACAACCCTGACACACACCTTTCCTGACTTTAAACCACACAGTATTCCCTTATTCTGTTCAAATGACCGCCTCTTGATCCATGTACAGGTTCCTCATGAGCATAATTAAGTATTCTGGAATTCCCATTCTTTGAATGTTATCCATAATTTGTTATGATCCACACAGTCAAATGCCTTTGCATAATCAATAAAACACAGGTAAAAATCTTTCTGATAAACAGGGTACAAACCATAACAAACGGCATACAAACTCCAGATGACAAACTAGATAACTGGGATCTTCTAAAAAGTAAACACTTACGCTCATCAAAAGACTTCACCAAAAAAGTAAAAAGAGAACCTACAGACTGGGAAAAAATTTTGGTTGCTACAAATCCAACAAAGGTCCAATCTAAAATCTACAGGAAAACCTAACACCTCTACAACAAAAAGACAAATAATCCAATTAAAAAATGGGCAAAGGAAATGAAGAGACACTTCACCAAAGAAGAGATTCAAGTGGCTAACAGACACATGAGGAAATGCTCATGATCACTAGCTATTAGAGAAATGCAAATCAAAACCACAATGAGATACCATCTTACCCTGACATTACTGGCACGAATCAAAAAAACAGAAAATAACAAATGTTGGAGAGGCTGCGGGGAGATTGGAAATTTTATGCACTGCTGTTAGGAATGCAAAAGGGTACAACCATTTTGGAAAACGATATGGCACTTTCTTAGAAATAGAAATACCATATGATCCAGCAATCTTACTCTTAGGAATATATCCTAGAGAAATAAGAGTCATTACAGGAATAGACATATGCACACCTATGTTCATTGCAGCATTGTTCACAATAGCAAAAAGATGGAAACAACCTAGACACCCATCAACAGATGAATGGATAAACAAACTATGGTACATACACACAATGGAGTACTATGCAACAAGAAAAAACTGATGAATCTTCGAAGCATCTCACAATATAGATGAATCTGGAGGGCATTATGTTGAGTGAAATAAGTCAATCACAAAAGGACAAATATTGTATGAGACCACTACTACAAAAACTCATGAAAAGGTTTACACACAAAAAGAAGCAATCTTTGATGGTTATGAGGGAGGGGAGGGGCGGGAGTGGGAAAACACTAAATAGACAATAGATAAGTGATAACTTTGGTGAAGGGTAACACAGTATGCAATACTGGGGAAGCAAGCACAACTGGTTCAGGGTGAGGTCACGGAAGCTTCATGAACAAATCCAAACTCCCTGAGGGACTGAATTATTGGGCTGAGGGCTGTGGGGACCATGGTCTCATGGAACATCTAGCTCAACTGGCATAAAGAAAATGTTCTACATTCTGCTTTGCTGAGTAGCATCTGGGGTGTTTAATAGCAGCCATCTAAGATACTCCACTGTTCTCACCCCTTCAGGAGCAAGGGAAAATGAAGAAAACTAAAGACACAAGGAAAATATTAGTCCAAGGGCCACTAGACCACAGCTACCATGGCCCCCACCAGACTGAGTCCAGTACAACTAGATGGTGCTCGGCTACCACCACTGACTACTCTGACAGGGATTTCAATAGAGCGTCCCGGATAGAGACAGAGAAAAATGTAGAACAAAACTCTAACTCACAAAAAAAGACCAGACTTACTGGCCTGACAGAGACTGGAGAAACCCTGAGAGTATGGCCCCCAGACACCCTTTTAGCTCAGTAATGAAGTCGCTCCTGAGATTCACCTTTTAGCCAAAGATTAGACAGGCCCATAGGACAAGAAGAGACTAAGGGGACACGCCAGCCCAGGGGCGGGGACCAGAGGGCAGGAGGGGACAGGAAAGCTGGTAATAGGGAACCCAAGGTCGAGAAGGGAGAGTATTGACATGTCATGGCGTTGTTAACTAATGTCATAAAACAATGTATGTACTAACTGTTTAATGAGAAGCTGGTTTGTTCCTTAAACCTTCATCTAAAGTACAATAAAAAATAAAAATCTTTCTGATATTCTCTGCTTTCAGCCAGGATCCATCTGACATCAGCAATGATATCCCTGGTTCCATGTCCTCTTCTGAATCCAGCTTGAATTTCTGGAAGTTCCCTGTGGATACAGTGCTGCAGCCGCTTTTGAATGGTCTTCAGCAAAATTTTACTTGTGTATGATATTAATGATATTGTTCAATAATTTCCACATTCGGTTGGATCACCTTTCTTGGGGATAAACATAAATATGGATCTCTTCCAGTTGGTTGGCCAGGTAGCTGTCTTCTAAATTTCTTGGCATAGACAAGTGAGCACTTCCACTGCTGCATCTGTTAATTGAAACATCTTAGTTGGTATTCCGTCAATTCCTGGAGCCTTGTTTGTTGCCAATGCCTTCAGTGCCGCTTGGACTTCTTCGTTCAGTGCCATTGGTTCCTGATCATATGCTACCTCCTGAAATGGTTGAACATTGACCAATTCTTTTTGGTATACTGACTCTGTATTATTTCCATTCTCTTTTGATGCTTCCTGCGTCATTTAATATTTTCCCCATAGAATCCTTTACTATCACAACTCGAGGCTTAAATTTTTTCTTCAGTTCTTTCAGCTTGAGAAATGCTGAGCATGTTCTTCCCTTTTTGTTTTCTATCTCCAGGTCTTCGCACATGTCATTATAATACTTTACTTTTTCTTCTCGAGCTACCCTTTGAAATCTTCTGTTCGGCTCTTTTACTCCATCATTTCTTCCTTTTGCTTTAGCGAATCAAAGTTCAAAAGCAAATTTCAAAGTCTCTTCTGACAATCCATTTGGTCTCTTTTTTTTCTTTCCTGTCTCTTTAATGACTTCTTGCTTTCTTCATGTATGATGTCCTTGATGTCGTTCTACAACTCATGTGCTCTTCAGTCATTAGTGTTCAACGCATCAAGTCTATTCCTGAGATGGTCTCTAAATTCAGGTGGGATATACTCAAGATCATACTTTGGCTCTAGTGGACTAGTTCTAATTTTCTTCAGCTTCAACTTAAACTTGCACATGAGCAATTGATGGTCTGTTCTGCGGTCGCCCCCTAGCTTTGTTCTGACTGATGATACTGAGCTTTTCCATCGTCTCTTTGCACAGATGTAGTCAATTTGATTCCTGTGTATTAAGTCTGGCAAGGTCCACGTGTATAGTCACTGTTTATGTTGTTGAAGAATGCCTTTCTTCAACAAAGGCATGTGTAAAAAAAAGAAAAGAAAAGAAAAAATGTATTTGCAATAAAGAATTCACTGGTCTTGCAAAATTCTATCATGCGATCTCTGGCATCATTTCTATCACCAAGGCCATATTTTCTGACTACAGATCCTTCTTCTTTGTTTCCAACTTTTGCATTCCAATCATCAGTAGTTATCAATGCATTCTGATTGCATGTTTGATCAATTTGAGATTGCAGAAGTTGGTAAAAATCTTCAATTTCTCCATCTTTGACGTTAGTGGTTGGTGTGTAAATTTGAATAATAGATGTACTGACTGGTCTTCCTTGTAGGTGTGTGGATATTATCCTATTACTGACAGTGCTGTACCTCAGGATAGATGTTGAAATGTTCTTTCTCACGATTAATGTCATACCATTCCTCTTCAAGTTGTCATTCCCAACATAGTAGACGATTCAAGATGGCCAATACCAGTTCATTTTAGCTCGCTAATGCCTAGGATATCAACCTTTATCTATTCGATTTCATTTTCCAAGTTTCTTAGACTCATACTTCATTCATTCCACATTCCACTTGTGAGGGTTTTTGTTTTCTTTATGTTGAGGTGTAATCCATACTGAAGGCTATAGTCTTTGATCTTCATCAGTAAGTGCTTCGAGTCCTCTTTCAGCAAGCAAGGTTGTGTCATCTGCATATCCCAGGTTGTTAATTAGTTCCTCTATCCTGATGCCCTGTTTTTCTTCATATAGCTCAGCTTCTTGGATTATTTGCTCAGCATACAGATTGAATAAGTATGGCTAAAGGATACAACCCTGACACGCACCTTTCCTGACTTTAAACCACGCAGTATCCCCTTACTCTGTTCAAATGACCGCCTCTTGATCCATGTATGGGTTCCTTGAGCACAATTAAGTGTTCTGGAATTCTCATTCTTTGCAATGTTATCCATAATTTGTTATGATCCACACAGTCAAATGTCTTTGCATAGTCAATAAAACACAGGTAAAAATCTTTCTGATAAACAGAATACAAACCATAACTAACAACACACAAACTCCAGAAGACAAGCTAGATAACTGAGATCTTCTAAAAATTAAACACTTATGCTCATCCAATTATTAAGGGATATCTGCAGCTTGTTTCTTCTCATTTTGAGTTATGCCATATCAGCAAATGAAGGTCTCGAAAGCTTAATTTCATCCACATCATTAAGATCAACTCTACTTTGAGGAGGTAACTCTTCCCCAGTCATATTTTGAGTGCCTTCCAACCTGTGGGGCTCATCTTCTGGCACTATATCAGACAATATTCTGCTGCTATTCATATGGTTTCCACTGGCTAATTCTTTTCAGAAGTACATCACCGGGTCCTTCCTAGTCTGTCTTAGTCTCGAAGCTCAGCTGAAACCTGTTTGCCATGGGTGACCCTGCTGGTACTTGAATACTGGTGGCATAGCTTCCAGCAGCACAGCAACATGCAAGCCCTCACAGTATGACAAACTGACAGACGTGTGGGAGACTGTTTACAATAGCACCCAAAAGGATAAAATACTTAGGAATAAATCTAACCAGGGATGTAAAATCTTATACAAAGAAAACTACAAAACACTACTGCAAGAAACCAAAAAAGACCTACATAAATGGAAAAACATACCATGCTCTTGGATAGAAAGACCTAACTTTGTGAAAATGTCAATATTACCCAAAGTGATATATAGATGTAATGCAATCCCAATCCAAATTCCAACAGCATACTTCATCAAGATGGAAAAATGACTCACTAACTTTATATGGAGGGCAAAGATGTCATGAATGCACAAAGCCTCATTAAAAAAGCAGAACAAAGTAAGAAGCCTCACAGTACCTGATCTCAGAATGTACTATACAGCCATAGTAGTTAAAACAGCCTGGTCTTGGTACAACAACAGATGCATAGATCAATGGAACAGAACTGAGAACCCAGACGTAAATCCATCCACTATGGTCAGCTAATCTTTGACAAGGATGAAAGGTTATTGAATGGGGATGAGACAATCTCTTCAACAAATGGTGCTGGCAAAATTGGATATCTATCTGACGGAAAATGAAACAGGATCCATACTTCACACCATGCACAAAAACTAACTCAAAATTGATCAAAGACGTAAATATAAAACCTAAAACTATAAAGATCATGGAGGAAAAATTAGGGACAATGCTAAGGGTCCTAATATATGGCATAAATAGATCACCAAGAATAACTAAATATGCACCCACAGAAGAAAATGAACTAGATAAATGAGACCTCCTAAAAAGTAAACAATTATGCTCAACAAAAGGCTTGTCCAAAAGAGTAAAAAGAGAACCTACAGACTGGGGGAAAATTTTTGGCTACAACATATCTGACAAGGGTCTAAACTCTAAAATTTATAGACAACTTCAACATTTCAACAACAAAAGACAAACAACCCAATTTAAAAATGGGCAAAGGAAATGAACAGACACTTCACCAAAGAAGACATTCAGGCTGCCTATAAACATATGAAAAAATGCTCACTATCATTAGCAATTAGAGAGATGCAAATAAAACTACAATGAGATACCATCTCACCCCTACTTTACTGGCACTAATCAAAAAAAAACAGAAAATAACAAATGTTGGTGAGGATGTGGAGAGATTGGAACTCTTATTCACTGCTAGTGGGGATGTAAAATGGTACAACCACTATGGAAAATGGTATGGTGCTTCCTCAAAATCCAGAAATATAAATACTATATGCTCCAGCAATCCCACTTCTAAGTATATACCCTAAAGAAATAAGAGCTATGACATGAATAGACATACGCACTCTCATGTTCACTGCAGCATTATTCACAATAGGAAAAAACGTGGAAGCAACCAAAGTGCCCATAAATAGACGAATGGATTAACAAACTGGTACAGACACACAATGAAATACTACACAAAGATAAAGAAAAATGACAAAACCATGAATCATTGCACAACATGGATGAATCTGGAGGACATTATGCTAAGTGAAATAAGTCAATCACAGAAAGACAAATATTGTATGAGACTGCTTTTATAAAGTAACAACTAAAAGTTTACACACAGGAAAAGAAAAAAAAAAAAGACTCTCTGATGGTTACCAGGGATGGAAGGGGGAGGGAGGGAGAGCAAATTACCAAAGAGATAGTAGACACGTGTTAATATTGGTGAAGGGAAAAGCAATACACAATATGGGAAAAGTCAGCACAACACGTCCAAGGCAAGAGAAGACACTGAGAGGAACACAGGAATAAAGGACAACTATGGAAACCCTGGTGGCATAGTGGTTAAGAGCTATGGCTGCTAACCTAAAAGGTCGGCAGTTCGAATCCACACACAGGCGCTCCTTGGAAACTTACGGAGCAGTTCCATTCTGTCCTATAGGGCCGCTATGAATCAGAATCGACTCAATGACAATGGTGTTATGGTAACTATTATAGCATAGACAATCCTGCAACAATAGAATCAACAAACAATAATCTGTGCATTGATACATAGACAGATAAATAGATGTGCCAAGAAGTTGGGGGTGGGTGGGTAAAGGAATACAACCACTGGCAGATGTAAGTTCAGAGGTGTAAATTTCTAAAAACACGACTGTAGGTGCTCCTCATATATTAATATAGACAATAGAGCGCACAAATGGCACAGTTGGGGAAACCTCTTAGACATAACTAAACACTTCATGGGATGAAGTCCCCAGGCTCAAAGGCAAAGGGCCATAGCCTTGGGGGATATCTACATCTACTGGCACAACATAGTTCTGAAAGACAATGTTTTACATCCTACTCTGGTGAGTAGCATCTGGGGTCTTAAAAGCTTGCGAGCAGCCATCTAGATACAATTATTGGTTTCTTCTACTCCAGAGCAAAGGAGAGGGAGAAATACTAAATACTCAAGGGAGCAATAAATCCAGAGGACTAATGGACTACACGAACCATAGACTACACGATCCTGAGACCAGAAGAGCTAGATGGCTACTAACCACTCTGACTGGGAATAGAATAGAGGGTCTAGGCTGGAACATTTACACACTGCTGGTGGGAATGTAAAATGGCACAACCACTTTGGAAATCAGTTTAGCGCTTCCGTAAAAAGCCAGAAATAGAAGTACCATACAATCCAGCAATCCCACTCCTTGGAATATATCCTAGAGAATAAGAGCTGTCACACAAATAGATATATGCACACCTGTGTTCACTGCAGCACTCTTCACAATAGCAAAAAGATGGAAACAACCTAGATTTCCATCAACAGACTAATGGATAAACAAATTATGGTAAATACACACAATGGAGTGCTACTGAAAGATAAAGAACATGATGAATCCATGAAGCATCTCACAACATGGATGAATATGGAAGGCATTATGCTGAGTGAAATTAGTCAGTCGCAAAAGAACAAATATTGTATGAGACCACTATTATAAGAACTCAAGAAAAGGTTTAAACACAGTAGAAAACATTCTTCGATGATTACAAGGGTGGGGAGAGAGAGGAGAATTTACTAACTAGACAGTAGACAAGAATCTTCTTAGGTGAAGGGAAGGACAACACACAATACAGGGGAGTCAGCACAACTGGACTAAACCAAAAGCTAAGAAGTTTCCTGAACACAGTCAAACACTTTGAGGGGCAGAGTAGCAGGGCTTGGGTCTGGGGACCATGGTTTCAGGGGACATCTAGGTCAATTGGCATAAGAAAATTTATTAAGAAAATGTTTTGCATCCCACTTTGGTGAGTTGCGTCTGGGGTCTTAAAAGCTTGCAAGTGGCCATCTAAGATGCATCAATTGGTCCCAAGCCACTTGGAGCAAAGGGGGATGAAGAACACCAAAGACACAAGGAAATTATTAGCCCAAGAGGCACAAGGGCCACATAAACCAGAGCTCCATCAGTCTGAGACCAGAAGAACTAGATGGTGCCTGACTACCAGCAATGACCGATCTGACAGGGAACACAACAGAGAGTTCCTGAAAGAGAAGGAGAAAAGTGTGGTGCAGAACTCAAATTCATGTAAAAAGACCAGAATTAATGGTCTGACTGAGACTAGAGGAACCCTCGAAGCCATGGCTCCCAGATGCTCTTTTAACCCAGAACTGAAACCATTCCAGAGGCCCACTCTTCAGACACAGATTGGACTGAACTATAAAACATAAAATAATACTCATGAAGAGTGTGCTTTTGGTTCAAGAAGATACACAAAACCGAATGGGCAGCTCCTGTCTGGAGGCAGGATGAGAAGGCAGAAAGGGACAGGAGCTGGTAAGATGGACACAGGAAACTCAGAGTGGAAAGGGGGAGTGTGCTGTCACATTGTAGGGATTGCAACTAGTGTCACATAACACCATGTGTATGTGCTTTTGTATGAGATATTGACTTGAGCTGTAAACTTTACCTAAAGCACAATAAAAAAAGAAAGGAATAGAGGGTCTCGGACAGAGCAGGTGAAAAATTTAGAACCAATGATCAAATTCACAAAAAAGACCAGACTTACTGGCCTGACAGAGACTGAAGAAACCTCTAAAACTATGGCCCTGAGACACCCTTTTAACTCAGACTTGAAGCCAGTCCCGAAGTTCACCTTTCAGACAAAGATTAGGCAGGCCTGTAAGACAAAAAATAACACACGTGAGGAACGTACTTCCTAGATCAGTCATATATGAGATCGAATCGGCAACACCTGTCCAGGCACAAAGACGAGAAGGCAGCAGGGGACAGGAAAATTAGACGAATGGACTTGGTGAACCTGAGTTGGAAAGGGAAAGGGGGAGAGTGCTGACACAATGCAGGACTCAGCCAATGCCATGAAACAACGTGTATAAATTTTTGAATGAGAAACTTACTCTGTAGACTTTCCCTAAATCACAATAAAAAATAAAGACTCATTGTTCCAGAATGAGAAAGAAGAAAGCATAGAAAGACGATTTGGATGGATATGGAAGGTTGTGGAAGATTAGAGAAAGGTTAAGTGGAAAGCTAAAGAAGGGAAGGCTAAACTGTTTACCAAGAGAACAGTAAAGAAAATACGAGAGTCAAGGGGCCCCTCCCAACAGGATGGAGACCTTTTAAAGATATTAGAAAAATAGGATAATAAGGTGGAAACTGATGAAGGTTAAACTAAGAAAAAATGCTGTCTTAATACAATTATTAGAAATTGGGTGAATCAATAGTTTTAAATCTCCTGGAATCCAGGTTTCTGGGGCCCATGGAGCTGGAGTGACCCACCTAGGACATTCCCCTAAACCAACAAAACCAAACCTGTTGCAGTTGAGTCAATTCCAACTCACAGTGACCCTATAGGACAGAGTAAAATTGCCCCACAGGGTTTCCAAGGAGTGGTGAATTTGAACTGCCAACCTATTGGTTAGCAGTTAAGCTGTTAACCACTGTGGCTCCCATCTTCCTAAAGTCACGTTTAAGGCAAACAACAGCCTAACTTATTTGTAAAAAATGTTCCCCTTGGGCCTTGTGAAGACTAATCTATGTGCAGTCAGTTTTGAGAAACAGAAGCTCCAAGGTTAGACTAGAAGCTGTGTTTTAAGGTAAATTATCATGAAAACACTGTTGTGGCCTTGTTTCCATGGCAATGTATGATCATTAGTGATAAAAAGAAATATCAAAATCTGTGAATCTCATCTTTGGAATATTTTTGGCTCCCTAGTTGAAATGTTACCACAATTTTCAAGTTGTATATTCAATAAACTTCCATCAATTTCTATTATTGGCTTAATATGATTGTTGTTTTAACACTTTAAACCTTAGCTTAAATAATTTTACTTTTTAAAAATTACTTTAGTAATTTTACTTTGAGGCAACTATCCCATGATAAACAGAAACACCAGCCAAAAACTGTTTACAAAAATGTACATCACTTATGAAGAAATGGAAATTACAGCAACCATGAGATATTATTTCACACTCACCTGATTGACAAAAATATAAAATTTCATAGCAAGTGGACAAGTACGTGAAGTCACCAGAGAGAGCTGATATCTCACTGGGGATAGTGTAGCTTCATTCAAACACTTTGGAGAGCAATTTAGCACTATCTAGTAAGTTTTAGTGGCACAAACGGTCTAGCACTGCACTATTAGCCGAAAGATTGGCAGTTTGAACCTACCCAGAGGTGCCTTGGAAGACAGGCCTGGCATTCTGCTTCTGAAAGATCACAGCCATGAAAACCCTATACAGTAGTTCTACTCTGGATACATGAGGTCTCTACTAGTTAGAATCAACTTGATGGTAACGACCAACAACAAACAGTAAACTTAGTTTTTACTGACGTAGGTACCCTCTGCCTAAGCAATTCTGCTTCCGGGCAAATACCTTAGAGTAATATTTTCAAACTTTTTGACCATCACCTACAGTAATAAATAAATTTTACTTCATAACCCAGTTCATCATACATATGTATTACGTGGTGGTTCAGTGGCAGAATTCTTGCTTTCCTTAAGGGAGACCTGGGTTTGATTCCTGGCCAATTCACCTCATATGCAACAACCACCCATCGGTGTGGGCTCGCTTGTGCTATGATGCTGAACAGGTTTCAGCAGAGTTTACAGACTACAACAGACTACGAAGATATGCCTAATGATCTACTTAGAAAATTAGCCAATAAAGACCTTATGGATCACAATTGAACATGTGGATGGTGTAGGATCGGGCAGTGTTTCATTCTGTTGCACATGGGGTCACCAAGAATACTAGAAAAATATTTCCTAATTTTTTTTTGTGCTATTCACAATGTAATAGCTACAGACATGAAAACTTTTGAGTTTAATCTGCATTGCTAGTATTTTCTCCATCACACTCTTAAGTTTAGAAAATCAACAGAACAATAAATCAAGCCCTCATTTGTATTATTTGACAATTTCTATGGTGTTACTAATCCTACCATAGCTGATTTCAAGCTAGCAACATGATGTCAATAAACGTGGAAGTGGGAGGAGAAGCCCACCCGCATAACATTTTAGAGTATTTCCACCATACAGTGCAATAGATATAAATAACCTCAAGAACACAGATAACAATAAAATATTGTAAAATGATAAGAGATTAATTTTGAGTATTTATTCCCTTTGTTTTTCATATTACCTGTTGCCATTGAGTGGATTCTGACTCATGGCGGCCTTGTATGTTTCAGAGCACAGTTGTGCATAAGGTTTCCAATCGCTGATTTTTCAGAAGTAGATCACTAGGCATCTCTTCAAATTCTCGTGGATTCCAGACTTCCTTAAACCAAACAATAGTTTAGCTTAACTAGTAAAGAGTATCTGCCTTGAGCCTTGTGCTGTTTTAAGAACTATCAATATGGAATCAAATTGACAACAGCAACTTGAAAGATTAGAAAGGAACCTTAGGGGGCAGTGAGCTTATGTTAATGGGGGAGGAACGATTCAGAAAAGGAGGGTGAGAATGATTGCACAAGTTGAAGAATGTAATCAATGTCACTGAACTGTATATGTAGAAATTGTTGAATTGGTGTATGTTCTGCTGTGTACATTCTCAACAACAACAGAAGATAAATTATAAAAAAGTATGAGATTTTATTTTTAATTTAATTTTTAAATAGGTAATACATTCACATAGTTCAAAAAAAATTTTTTTAATGAAAAAGAATTCAGTGAAATTTCTCCTTCTTACCTCTGTTCCCTATCTGCTCAGGGCCACTCCACTCTCTCCCGCACTCACCACAGGTAATTTCTGCTGTTAGGCTTATAGGATATTTTTTCAATATTTCTGTATTTGTATACAAATACATTGCTTCATTCTCCCCCACCTTTTTACACAATGTTCCACAGCTTTACCCTTTGCTTTTTTCATATAATAGTGTATGTTGGAGATATTTCCATTTCAGCACATGGAAAAGTTCTCTATTTCTTTTTAAAAATAATGTATTTTACTTTTGTTGTTAAAAATATACACGTTATGGATTGAATTGTATCCCCCCAAAAAATGTGTGTTACCTTGGCTAGTCCATGATTCCCAGTATCGTGTGATTGTCCATCATTTTGTCATCTGATGTGGTTTTACTGTGTGTTGTAAATCCTACCTCTATGATGTTAATGAGGTGGGATTAGCAGTAGTTATGTTAATGAGGCAGGACTCAATCTACAAGATTAGGTTGTGTCTTTTTTTTGTACTTTAGATGAAGGTTTACAGAACAGACTAATACACGTATTGTTTTGTGACATTGGTTGCCAACATGTCAACACTCTCCCGTTCTTGACCTTGGGTTCCCCGTTACCATCTTTCCTGTCCCCTCCTGCCTTCTGGTTCTTTCCCCTGAGCTGGAGTGCCCATTTAGTCTCGTTTCGATTTATGGGCCTGTCTAATCTTTGGCTGAAGGGTGAACCTCAGGAGTGACTTCAGTACTGAGTTAAAAGTGTGTCCAGGGGCCATACTCTTGGGGTATTAGGTTGTGTCTTAAGACAATCTCTTTCGAGATATAAAAGAGAGAAGTAAGCAAAGAGACATGGGGACCAAGAAACAAGAGCTAGGAGAATAGCTTGTCCTTTGGGCAGGTGGCTTGCTGGCAGAGTAGAGTGCCTCTGGGCACTTATTAGGAGAGCTAAAAGAGCTCTGTAACACTTGCCTGAGTGGGGCAGAGACTGAGGGCCAGAGAGGTGTGCTTGCGAGCATGGCTGGGAAGAGGCTGTCCTGATGGAAGAACTGTATCCTGAGCCTTTCTGATCCTGAATTGTAACCTGTTACTTCCCTAATGGAAACCCTGGTGGCATAGTGGTTAAGAGTTATGGCTGCTAACCAAAAGGTGGGCAGTTCGAATTCACCAGGCGCTCCTTGGAAACTCTATAGGACAGTTCTACTCTGTCCTATAGGGTCGCTATGAGTTGGAATCCACTAGACGGCAGTGGGTTTGGTAATGGGTTTACTTCCCTAATAAACCTCATAATTGTGAGTATTGTCTGTGAGTTCTGTGTGGCCATTGCAATGAACTATTGAACCCAGCAGAGAAGTAGAGAGTGCTGTGGAAGGGATGGTTGGAGTCTGAATAGGTAAAGATGGCGGAGACAGGAGGCATGTCTGACCTCCGCCTCGTGGGAATCGGCCTTGGGCTGTTGATCTTGATTCTCCTTCCCCCTTGTGAAGTTAGAGGAGGTCAGACATCACCTCCACGCCATTTTTGCAATAGCAGTTACATTAATTGCTACCTACTTCTTTTTTGAGTTACAGAATGTTTCGCTGTATGTACGAACCAGAGTTTATTCTCTCAGTCCCCTGGAGATGGACACTTGGGTCATTTCTATTTTTTTGCTACTACAATCAATACTGCAATACTAAGTCTAAACTTGTTGCATTTTGCACATTTGGAAATACTTCTGTAGACAAACTCCCAGAAGTGGAATTTTGGGGTCAAAAGTTTTGTGTATATTTTTCTTGATTTACATCATCAGATGGCACTCTCCAATCCAGCAAGGTATGAGTGCTTGTTTCCCCTCAGCATCATCAACAGAGTACATTGTCAATTTTTGGGATGCTTGCCAATCAAATAGGTGAAAATTGCTGTCTCAAATCAGTTTTAACTTGCATTTTTCTTTTTACAAGTGAGGTTGAGCTATCCCCCCATATGATTAAGAGCCATTAGGAGTCCTGGGTGGTGCAAAAGGTTAAGCATCCAACTACTAGCTATAAGCTTGGTGGTTTGAATCCACCTAGACTCGCCTCTGAAGATAATCCTGGCGATCTGCTTCTGAAAGGTCACAGTATTGAAAACCCTATGGAGCAGTTCTACTCTGCACACACGGGGTCGCCATTAAGTCTGAATCTACTCGAAGGCAACCAACAATAACAACTAACTTCCTTTACTGTGGACTCTCCTGAATTTTTTATTGGGTTGTAGGACTTTCTTTTATTGACTTCTGGAAGCTCTGAGTATTGAGATTGGCCCTTTGTTTATGGTATGTGTTGGGACTATTTCTTCCTTGTTTTTTGCCTTTGCTTATGGTGCTTCATAGTCATGGCTGCTGGATTTTTAGTAATAGTTAGAAAGGCCTTCTTTATTCCAAGTTTAAAAGAGAATTTCCTCATGTTTTCTTCCTGTCTTTTAATGACTCCATTGTTGTTCATTTATATCTTTCTCCAACTGAATTTATTCTTGGTATATGGTGTGAAGTATAGATCCAATTTTATAGTTTTCCAGATGGCTATATTTTGTTCCCAATATCATTTATTGAATAGTCCATCTTTATGCCCAATGATTTGAGTTTCTGCCTTTTTTAGATAACAACTTCCCAAATTATTTGGGTGCACGTCTGGATTTTCTGGTATACTTCATTGATCTCTCTATTCATGAATTATAACACTGCTTTATTGATTGAGGCTTTTAAATACACATTTTCATATCTGATAGGTCTAGTGGCAGCACTCCCTGTCACTTGTTATTTCAAAGTTTTCCTAGCAGATATTCTTGCTTTTGATTTTTTTCTTGTTGATTCTTCCCATATGTAAATTAGAATCAGTTTATCTGGCTAAAAATAATACTATTTTACTGGGAGTCTGTTAAATTCATAATTTCAGAAGGATTGACATCTTTTTGATGTTAAATCTGCTTATCCAAAAATATGTTTTCCTATGTGCGTGTTCTTTTGTGCCCTTCAGTTGTTATTTAAAATTTTATTCATGGAGATCTTGCACAATTCTTGTAAAAGTTTATTGCTAGAAATTATAATTTGTTATATTTCTACAGTCACCAACCAACCAACCCACTGCCCTCGAGTCCATTCCGACTCACAGCAACCCTACAGGGTTTCCAAGGCTGTAAATCTCTATGGAAGCAGATTAGCCACATCTTTCTCCCTCGGAGCTGCTGGTGGTTTCAAATTGCCAGCCTTTTGGTTAGCAGTTGATCGCTTTAACCACTGCACCACTAGGGCTCCTTTATATTTATTATTTTTTGTGTATATAATCCTGCGTAAAAAGACTCTCTTCTTTCATTATACCTTCTAATTAGTTGTTATTTAGATACAGAATAGCTATTACTTGTTTTTAAATTTTGATTGTTGCTTACTGATTTTTGTGTAATTTTTTTAGTTGATTCAACCTGCTTTGGACTTGATGTTCAAATGAGAAATAAACTTCTGTTCTGTGAAGACACAGGTTTTGGGCTTGTTACTGCAGCATTTCCTAGCTATCATGACTGACAGAAGTGGTCAATACAAGATTCTCGACATGTAAGTATGTTAGGGTGAAATTCTGCTGGGGTGGTGGAATGGAAATCACAGCTCAAGCAGAAAAAGGAAAATTTAAATTTTGTACTGTTATGGAAGAACTTACATATTTTTAAAATGGAAAACAGTGGGAATCAAATCACCAAGGTGTTTATATTCCAGACGGATATATTTAAGAGTTAACATCCCAGTTTTATTTAAAACTATCAACATTTACAGTTCGCCAGAAATTGCATACTTTGCAACTACTTGAAGCAGGACTTAATCTTATATGTACCAATTAAATTGTCTTTAGGAACTGTAACTGATGTTATTAAGATCTGGCTATTCTTAGCTCTTTCTGCTGACCCAGCCCAGCCTCACCACAGGGTCCTCTCATCTCTCATTGAGAGACCTACTGGCTGTCAGCGCAAGCAGGGAACTTGTGGGTCCTATTCATGCTCCTCAGGCAGAGCAGTTCTAGGAAAGTTGTAAGTCAGGGCTTCCACACTAAGAGCAAGGGCTCTGAAGCCAGGACTGGAGTTTGAATCCGGGTCTGCTTCTTAGTAGATGTGTTCTTAAAGAAGACAGTCAATCTCTCTCTGCCTTGATTTCCTCATGTGTAAAATGGGGATGATGATAGCACCTTTTCCAAAGAGTCATCATGAATGTTAAATGAAACAGTGATTGGTATAGTTTAAGTGTTGTATCAGTGCTGTCTGGTAGCCATCATTTGCTATCGCTGCATCAAGAGAGCCCCCCCTTGCTCGCTTAGCAGCCTTTTGAGCCAAACTGGAGGTCTGTGGCACCCCTTGTCGGGCGTGGTTGGGTGGCACTATGCCTGTCAGCACCCAGCCTTCTCCAAGGCCGAGCCTAGCAGCGGCCAAACAGTAGTCTCAGAGGCCACCAAGTGATGTGTGGCCGGAGCAGCTGCGCCACGGTTGGCTGTCATAAGTGAGCAGCCACGACGACAGGTCCACGCATAGGCAATGGCGAGGTTGCCGCCCACAGGCGCGTAGAAGTTACAGAACTGGCTGACCACACCCCCATGCCTTCGTGTCTAGATTCACACAAAGGCTCCGCAGTGCAGTAGGTAGTAAATACGAAGTGAATTATTTTTTCATACAGAGTATATAAAAGGCTAGAATCATGTTCCAAGATGCCCTTTTTTCCATATTTCATTAAGAATAACGCAAACAAGCGTAAGGAAAAATAGTCCATATAAGCGTTTATTCCAAAAGACCAACGGAAAATATTCCCAGTGGGCACCTGGTCCTGACGTTCAGCAAGCAGGGAACCCTGGAGAGGCGGGTCCGTGGATCTTGGCTCTTCCTACAGTTCCGCCCCCCGCCATTCAGACGCCCGCGGGGACGCGGACCGTGCATGGTGTCCCGAGCCACGGCCACCAAACCCACTCCGCCTAGGCCAGGCGCGAGGGCCGCGCGTCCCCGCCGCCTCCGCAGGACGCCGCGGGGGCGCGCGCACGTCGCCGCCCGACCTCAGCCGGGCCGCGGAGTCACGTGTCTGGCGCGCCCCCGCCGCCGCACGCTCACGGGCGGAAGTGAGGTCGCGGGCTCTGTTAGTTGCGCAGCGTCGGCGGGGAGCGCGGGCTGCGGAGAGGCTGTCCGAGACAGCGGCGGCGGAGACGGGCGGCCTCGCGGCTCAGCCCAGCATCGGAGCAGGCCTCCGCGTCGCGGCCCTTCGCCTCGTCCCACGGCCGAGCTTCCCCGGGCTAGCGTGCACTCGTCCCCAAGGCCCAGGTCGCTGCTGCCGCTGCGGCCCGGTGAGTGGGAACAGGCGCCCCACGGTCGACGCGGGCCGCGGCGCCCTCCCGGGCCTGGGCCGCCGGCGAGCGAACAGCGGGCGCGCGGGAGGCGGTGGCGGCCACCCAGCCGGAAGTATAGCGCTTTGTGCGGCCGGCCCGGGGCGGCGCCAAGGTCGGGCCAGGGGCGTGGGGTCGCTTGTCGTCTGGATCGGGGAGGGGGCCGGCGCGCTTTGTCTTACCGGCCGGCAGCAGGAGAGGTCCTGAGGTCCTGCCGAAGGGCGCGAAGGAGGAGGAGCTTGGCGCGCACCCGAGGGTCGCGGGGCATGTGTAGCCTGAGGGGGAGACGGGATTTTGTCCAGGTGGTCAGCGGAGAGAAGGCTTATTGTAGAGAAACGTTCTCTTGGTGTTTTCAAGGCCAGAGTTAGTGTAGATTAGGAAAATGAGGGTGAAAAATGGGTGTTACTTATGTACTTAGGGTTAGAGTTTTTGTGATTTTAATAATTTCGAATGTATAGCAATTCATTTTGTTTACCCACAAAGTAGAAACTGTTCTAGTTGCTTTCAGAAACTGAGCGTTCTTCCTTCAGCTTGAAAAGGTACGATTTAAATTAGGCTTTTAAGATTTTCTTAAGAAGGGCGTTCTGTAGCCCATCCTCGGTTTACTTTGAAAAAGAGTGCACTTTTATAATGTCACAAATATACGGTGTTTTTCTTTTATCGTATATGTGGAGGTCAAGTGTGCATTTAATGGGTTGTGTAAGATAATGTTTCATAAAGTCATATGTAAAAATTACTTGGAGTGTTCTGGCATGCAAGAAAGGTTTAAGATGAAAATATATAGTTCCCACTTAAATTCTCAAATCATCCTTGTGTAATTTGAGATTACTTTCTGAATATTATAATGACAGACTTTAGATTAAAGAAAAGTTGTTTGTTTTTGCCAATAATAGAGACAAAATTTTAAACTTGGTAAGTAAAGAAATAGTGGATTATTGTTGTTTTGACAGCAAAGAATTGGGCAATTTAAGGCTGTTTTTCTGAATGTTGAAGCTACTGCAAAGTGGCACAATTGTGAGTTTTTTGTTTCTCTTAAGCATTATAAAGCAGGCTTACTTTGGTGCAAGCGTTTGCATATGGTTCTCATGTTTAGTTGTGCTTGTGACTAAATGAAAGTTACGGTCTGGTAAAAGGCCTGGCAGACTTTAAGAGTAGGACACAGCTGGCTTCCTCTGGGTTCTCCCGGATGTTCCCTCTGCAGCCCTAGGCCAGTCATGAGAAATGTAAGAGCAGGTTCCACCCTCCTGCCCATCTCAGTAGTGCAAGGATTCTGTGTAAGGTGCCTGGAACCCAGGAGGAAGGAGACAGCAGCAAGTGCTGCTGTTAATATTATGGCCCTTGGCCCCTTATCATGCCCTATTAAATTTGTTAGGATTTTTAATTATTACTTTGCTCTACAACCACCTTTCAAGTTATTTTCATTTTAAGGTTACACAGAATTGTAATGCCAGAGTCATTTGAATTAGTAATACTGGGAAAATAAGAGCAGTATAATGGGACACAGTAGAGAATTAGAATTGAAAAAAAAAGTGCATTTAAAAAACATAATTTTAACTTTTTATAGGTCCTGTGGTTTAAAGGGCAGTTTTGGTTTACCAAACTTGTCTTATGTAGAGAGTTTCTTTATGTGGATCAGTTGAAAACAATTTTAAAACAACAGTACACTAGTGTAATAGAGTAACAGTGACTTTTCTCATGTCTGTGTTTTACTCTATCTGTGCCTTCATTTTTACATTCTGCCCAGTTGTTCTGTGCAGAAGTACATGAACTTCTCCCAGTAGCTTGCAGACCTTGGTAGTGAAGGTAGTTTTAGGGGAGAGGGAAACTTTTTCCTGTTATGTATATGCTCTGATGTGATAGAAGACATTACTGAGAATTTCTAGTGTTGTTTTTTTTGCATATTGGTGTATCCAAGAGAGATAGAATTTAAGCCCCTTGAAATTAGTTTTGTTATGAAATACGCATATGAATGTACAGGACCTTTAAAATTTATAATTACTATTTTATGAGGTGTCTTATTTAGTGCTGTTGTAACAGAAATACCACAAGTGGATGGCTTTCACAAACAGATTTATTCTCTCACAGCCTAGGAGGCTAGAAGTCCAAATTCAGGCCTGCAGCTCCCAGGGAAGGTTTTCTCTCTCTC
Organism: Trichechus manatus latirostris; assembly: GCF_000243295.1. Lineage (NCBI taxonomy): Eukaryota > Metazoa > Chordata > Mammalia > Sirenia > Trichechidae > Trichechus > Trichechus manatus. Next base: position 4,573,786 of record NW_004444115.1, read on the forward strand.
TTGGTTCTGGGCGAAAGTCCTTGTCATCCATCTTCTCCTGGCCTAGGAGCTTCTCAGTGCAGGGACCTGAGGTTCAAAGGATGCACTCCACTCCTGCCCTTCTTTACTGGTGGTATGAGGTCCCTCTCCTCCCTACTCCCCTCTCTCATATTTCAAGAGCTTGACTCAAGATACAGCCTAATCCTGTAGATTGTGTCCTGCCTCGTTAACATAACCGCCTCTAATCCTGCCTCATTAACATCATAGATATTAGCATTTACAATACATAGGAAAATTACCTCAGCATACAAAATGGAGGACAACCACACAATACTGGGAATCATGGGTTAGCCAAGTTGACACACATTTTGGGGGGGACACAATTCAAAGCACAGGAGGAACTACGTTTTGGACTACAGAGTAGTACAGTGATGTATATTTTCATTTTAAAGACATTCTTTCTGGTTGTTGATGGATTTTCAAATTGAAGATTTTTTGCTGTCATCCTTTTTTTTAAATGCAAATCGGAGTTTTGTCTGTTCTTGATTCCCATAGGAATTCTGCCAGTTGAGGCATTCCAAATGGAAGCTTTTTAAAAGTGACCTCATCTGGATCTAGCCTTGAGATTAGGGTACTTGGTACACACCACATCAGACTGGGATGGTGGTGGTAGTTTTTTTCCTTATTCGTTATTCAAATTAAAAAAGTAGAATGATACAACATACCTCATTATACCATCATCTTGCTATATTGGTTATTAGCGTTTTTCGGTATTTTATATGTTTACGTAACCACAGTACTATTGTCACACCTCACAAATTAACTGTAATTGTTTAGTGTCATCCGATACTCAGCCCATTTTCTGTTGTTTCCTAGTTATCCTTAAAATATTTCTTTACAGTTAGGTTTTTCAATCCAAATCTGAATCTAGACAAAGTTACCTATTGCCTTTATGTCTAAATCAGTTTTAATCTGAACATTCCCTCTTCTCCTGACTGAGTCATTTGTCCTATAGAATGTCCTGCCTTTTGGGTTTGTCTGATTGCTTCATGGTGTAGTTAAGCATATTCCTCCAACCCTCGTCTTGTCCTCTAGACATGAACTTAGATCTGTTGGCTCCATTATATTCAGATTTTAGTGTTTTTATAACGGTACGTTGCAGATAATGCTGAGTAATATTTCTCTTGACTCTTAGTGATGTTAAGATTGATTAGTGGATTCAGATGAGATGGTCAGACGTGCACTAATCAATAAACATGGAGCCCTGGTGGTGCAAATGGTTAAGCACTTGGCTGCTAACCTACAGGTTGGTGGATTGAACCCACCCAGTGGCTCCTGTAAAGATAACAGCCTAGGAAACCCTATAGGGCAGTACTACTGTGCCCTGTAGGATCACTGTGAGTCAGAATCAACTCAATGGCACCTAACAACAGCAGTCTATCAATAAGCAGATATGTTTCAACAATTCTGAATTAGGTTTCTAAATATTAGTGTTTCAAATTAATATTTATTGCTCTGAAAAATTTGATGTTTTCTATTTGCATAGTTCTTTTATTCAGGAACATTAAGAAGGTATTTATGAGCTACCTTTGTGCCAAGCACTGTATGAAATGCAGGAGACAGTGCTGAATAAGATGTTTTCCCTGCCCTTCAGGCTCGAAATCTTGGTAGAATCTTTATCTCATCTTTTAAACAAGTAACTTGAGCTGTTTGGCATTTGTTCACAGACCTTGTTTCTGTGTTACAGGCTTTCTTTCATTGCAAGCCCTTTTGTCAAATTACAGAGAGAACTGCCACGTTTTCGCAGTCCTGTATCATAGTTTCTTATCTACCTATAATTTTTAATTTATTGAAAACTCTTTAGTCACTAGGCAATATCTATTATTAGTCCCTAAAGGAGTAAAAATGTTTTCAGGAAATGTAACTTCCAGTTAGTTTGAAACTTAAGATTCAAATGCAATCCCATAAAAAAATTTAAGTGGTAAATCTAGGGTAATCAGTTGCCATTGAGTCGCTTCCAACTCATGGTGACCCCATGTATGTCACAGTAGAACTGTGCTCCACTGGGTTTTCATTGGCTGATTTTTTGGAAGTAAATCTCTAGGCCTTTCTTCCAGGGTGCCCCTGGGTAGACTCCAGCCACCAATCTTGGTTAGCAGCCAAGTGTGCTAACTGTTCACACCATCCCGGGATTGCAACTGTAGAGTAGAATTATGTTATTATTGATCAGACTGTGAGTCAAGTCATTATGGAAAGAGAGCCTTCAGTGTTTCACAGGTAAGACACTTTTCACATCTTTTATCTTCTTGAATCTTCGTGCATCCTTTGAAGTAACTGACCGATTAGAGTTACCCAGAAGCAGAATGGCAGGAAAGGCTAAAAGACTTACCCTAGATCCCATAGCTAAGAGAAGGTAGAGCCCTGAATCTGACCTTGGCCTCCTGGTGCCTAGTCTTATACTCAGTTCCCTGCAGTCAGGATGGACTCAACCCATTCAGCAGCAAGGTTGCTCAGTATGTGTTTGTTGAATACTGTTGAGGTGTTTAGGTGAGCAAGAGAGACACTGTCTTTTATGTTCTAATGGGGAAGGACAAAAAATGAACAAATAGATATATTTAATTTTAGAAAGTTTTAAGTACCATGAAAACTAAAATGAAGTAAGCACAAGGGCTAGAAAGCATTGGTGGCTATTTTAGGCAAGGTGGTCTTGGAAGATCAGTTGAGGAAGTGGTATGAATGAATTGAGGTAGTGAGCCAGTCAGCTGTCTGGGGGAATAGCAGTGTAGAAGGAGAGAACAGCTATGAAAAGCTCTGTTCAAAATATATAAAAAAGTGAGACAGATGTAAATGAACCACCTTCTACCCATTACAAGTTCATGGCAGATCTTTTCTGGCTATATCCTGTATACCCTCTCCTACTCGCCAGTTAGTTTGAAGCAAATACCAGATATTATATAAGTTTATAATATAATCTGTTGATAATTTTTTTAAAGAGTATTTTGCTTAGTTTCATATACAGTAGGATGAGGAAAGGACTTGAGAGTTTTTTTTTAAGTTTTATATATTTTGAGTAGTAAAGCTTATTAAAAAAAATACTGAGTCATAATCTTAACTGGCATGGTTGAAAAATGAAATGTTCAGGAAAATTTGATGTCCTGTGCAACTATTACTGTGAAAATGCCATTTTCCTAAAGAATTAGTGTATGAGTAAACCTTGTTCTAAAACTATATTGCCCCTAATTTGGTCTGTGTTTTATAGCATTCATCCATGTCTCTGGTCTTCAGGGCACAATAGTAGATGTTATGGGGAAGTAGTGAGGAACCTAGCTACTATCCAGCAGGCAATTAAATTTTAGAAAGTCACAGTATGACAGAGAATACATGTGCCCAAGTGGTGATTTGGAACCCTGGTGGCATGGTGATTAACAGCTAAGGCTGCTAACCAAAAGGTGGGGAGTTGGAATCCACGAGTGGCTCCTTGGAAGCCCTATGAAGTAATTCTGCTGAGTCCTATAGGGTCACTATGAGTCGGAATCGACTCCATGGCGGTGAGTTTGATTTCTTGTTTGTTTTAGTGGTGATTTAAAGGTAGGGACATTAAAAAGAGGGATGCTTGAGTCTGCTTTTGAAGGATTGGTTAGGGCAGGACCTTAGAGGCAGGGAGAACAACATGGGCAGAGTGGGAAAGGTATAAAGAATACTTTTGGTAAGAATGGCGGGCTGGGGCCAGATTTTGGAGGCATTGAATTCAGGCATTTATGTATCGTTTTAGAGGCAAAGAAATGCCCTTTGAGATTTATCTGAGTAGAGGGAAGGTGGGACAACTTGGTGCTGCCTGTGGGGATGGGATTTCATGATGGATGGGGAGGGTGAAGAAATTCTTGTTTCTATTTAGAATGCAATGAATGGGAGATGGCAGCACTGTTAAAAGTATAGGACAAGGCCCTGAGTTTGGAATGCACTATGTAAATTTTTTTAAAGTAAATCACATAATTTATTAAAAGTAGGTAAGTGTTTTGGAGAAAAATTCAGGGATGAGGATGAGGCGTTCTGGAGTAGTGGAAATCTGGAAGTTCGTGGTGGCTTCACAAATAACGTGCTATTTGAAGAAGGTGAGTTAATTATATGCACATCTGGAAAATAGTGTTGCAGGCAAAGGGAATAGTCAGTGCAAAAGCCCTGAGGCACGATGTTTGGCATATTTAAAGTAGAGCAAGAAGGTCAGTAGTAACTGCAGCACAGTGAACAAGGGGAAGAGTAATGGGAGAAAAGTTCAGAGAGGAGACTGAGTGGGGAACAGGGAGATAATATAGAGCCTTGAAGTTCATTATAAGGATTTGGACTTTTTTTTTTTCCCTGAGTGCGGCAAGGAGCCATTGCTGAATTTTATGCAGAGAGTGCAATAAGGAGTCATTGTTGGGTTTTAAAAGGAACCCCCTGAATGTTCTGTAGAAAGTATCTTGTTAAAGGAAATGGAGTAAAAGTCAAGACATATTAAGAGACATTAATAATATTCCACATCAGAGAATATCGTGGCTTGGGTCAGGCTAGTAGTAATGGAAATGTTGAGAAGTGGCCAGATTCCAGATATATTTTTTTCCTAAATTTTATTTCTTTTCTTGTTGAGAATATACACAACAAAACATATACCAATTCAACGGTTTCTACATGTACAGTTTAGTGACACTGATTATATTCTTCCAGTTGTGCAACCATTCTCACTTTCTTTTTCTGTGTTGTTCCTCCCACATTAACATAAAGTCACTGCTCCCTAAGGTTCCTATCTAATCTGTCAAGTTGTTATTGACAATTTGATCCCATATGGATAATTTTTAAAAGAGTGTAATGCTCAAAGCAGATGTTTTCTTCCTAGTTAAGCTGAGCTATTATTTGGTTTTAGGATGACTTCAGGGGATGTTTTTGGTTTAAGGTTAAAGATTGTCTCAAGACAGTCATTTCAGGGGTTCATCTACCTTCCGTGGTTCCAGAAAGTCTAGAGTCCCTGAGAATTTGAAATTCTGTTCTGCATTTTCCCCCTTTTGATCAGGATTTTTCTATGGAATCTTTGATCAAAATGTTCAGTAATGGTAGCCAGGCACCATTCAGTTCTTCTGGTTTCATGGCAAAAGAAGCAATTGCTTATGGAGGCAGTTAGTCACACATTGCATATTCTCCTCCTATTCCTGACTTTCCTTCTTCTCTGTTGCCCCAGGTGAATAGAGACTAATTGTTGTGCCATGGATGACTGCTTGCAAGCTTTTAAGACCGCAGGCACTATGCAGTGAACTAGGAGGTAGAACAGAGGCACTAAACACGTTATTCGGCCAGTTAACTGGGATGTCCTGTGAAACCATCACCCTAAACCTCCAAACCAAGGAACCAAATCCCATGAGGTGTTTGGTTGTACATAGCAGCCTCAGCAGCTACTCTTTTTTTTTTGGTCATGTTGTAAATATATCTATCACACAGCTTTTTACAGGTGTACAACTTAACTGTCAGCAATTACAGTAATTGTCTGTGCAATCCTACCCTTAATGTGATATTTCTATCACTCCCACTCCCTTTTTTCCCTTTCCTCCCGTCCCTAGTAACCCCTAATAAACTCTGGTCTCTATACATTAGCCTTTTCTTGTGTTTTTATATAAGTGAGGTCATACAATATTTGTCCTTTTGTGATTGACTTATTTCACTCAGCATAATGTCTTCAAGCTCCAACCTTACTGTAGCATGTATCAAGACTTCAGTTCTCCTACTGGCTGAGTAGTATTCCGTTGTATGTATGTAGCACATTTTGTTTTTCCTTTCATCTGTTCATGGGCATTAGATTGTGCTACCTTTTGGCTATTACTCGTAATTAAGTTTTAGATAACATTATGGATTATAACAACACAGTCTGCTTGTAGAACACAGGGTAGAAAAAATCATTAAGCAATTCAGAATCTTTGAAGCCTTCGTCTCCTAGCTCTGTCTTGTAAACCCCTTTTCTCTTTTTTAGTCTTAGTCTCCAGTCCATTGGACTGTCTCTGTCCCACTCCCAGATTAATCTTCATGAAGCATTGTCTTGCTATACTATTCTTTCTTTATTTTTAAAAAATTTTATTGTGAAAATATATTTAACAAAACATAGTGCATTCCAACAATTTCTACGTGTATTATTCAGTAACATTGGTTAAATTCCTCAAGTTGTGCAACCATTCTCACTATCCTTTTCCAAATCTTTTCACCACTCTTAATACAAATGCACTGCCCTCTGAGCAAAAACTTCCCCTTTCCCCCTTCCTCCCACCCCTGGTAGCCACTACTAATTTTTAGTTTCTATGTATTTGCTTATTTCATATAAGTGAGATCATACAACATTTGTCCTTCTGCAGCTAATTTTGCTTATCCTGATGTTTTCAAGGTCCATCCGTGTTGTGGCACGCATCAGGACTTCATTTCTCTTTATGGCTGAGTAATATTCCATTGTGTATGTATACCACATTTTGTTTATCCATTCATCTGTTGATGTACATTTCAGTTTCCACCTTGTGGCTGTTGTGAAAAGTGCTGCAGTGAACATTGGTGTACAGGGTTCTGTTTATGTTCCTGCCTTTGCTTCTGAGTATATATCTAGGATTGGGATTACTGGGTCATATGATAGTTCTGTGTTCAACTTTTTGGGGAACTGTCAAATTTTTCCACAGTGGCTGTACCATTTTGCATTCCCACCAGCAGTGGATGGGGTTTTCAGTTTCTCCGCAACCTTGACAACACTTGTTTTCCATTTTTTGGTCATTGACATTCTGATAGGGGTGAGGTGGTGTCTGTTTGTAGTTTTGATTTGCATCTGCCTCATGGCTAGTGGGGAGCCCTGGTGCCGCAGTGATTAGGAGATCTGCTGCTAAACAGAAGGTCGACAGTTCAAATCTACTAGCCACTCCTTGGAAACCCTGTGTGGTAGTTCTGCTCTGTCCTATAGGGTCACTGTGAGTTGGAATAGACTCTATGGCAATGGGTTAATGGCTAGTGAAAGGACTCCTGGTGGTGCAGTGGTTAAGCACTCAGCTGTTTCAACCCACCAGAGGCTCTGTGGGAGAAAAAAACTAGAGACCTGTTCTAGTAAAGTTTACAGCTGAGGAATCCCTGTGGGGCAGTTCTGTTCTGTCATACAGGGTCGTTTTGAGTTAAAATCGACTCAGTGGCACAGAACATCAACAGTAATGGCTAGTAATGTAGGCATCTTCATGTGCTTGTTGTTCGTTTGAATATTCTCTTTGGTGAAATGTCTGTGAAGTCCTCTGCCCATTTTTTGATTTTTTGATTGAGTTATTTGTCTTTTTTGTTGTGTTGTAGAAATTGTATATATATTTTGCTCTTTTTTTTTGGTAACTGCTTTATTGAGACATAATTTATGTACCATAAAATTCACCCTTTTAGAATGTACAGTTAAGTGGCTTTTAGTATATTCACAGAGTTGTACATCTATCACCATTATCAAATACCAGAATATTTTCATCACCCCAAAAAGAAGCCTGTTAACAGCCAGTCTCCATCCTCCCCTCTCCCTAGCCCCTTGCAATGACTGATCTACTTTCTGTCTATGAGTTTGCCTGTTCTGGACATTTCATATGAATGGAATCATACAATACATGGCCTTTTGTGATTGGCGTCTTTCACTTTAGTATTTTCAAGATTTACTCATGTCATAGTGGGTATCAGAACTTCATTCTTCGTTTTTATGACAATAATATTCCATTATGTAGATATGACATTTTGTTTATCTGCTCATCTCTTTGGGTTGTTTCCACTTTTTCGCTATTGTGAATAATGCTGCGGTGAACATCGAGTGCAAGTTTTTCTGTGGACGTATGCTTTCATTTCTCTTGGTTGTATGCCTAGGAGTGGATGGCTGGGTCATATAGTAACTCTTTAACTGCTGTGCTATTCATAAGCTTCATTGCCTTTCAGAGTACATTGCCTATTCAGCCCCTCACTTAGAGGTCTACACGTGATGGTTCTTACCTAATCTATGTTTATAATCATCTTTTGCTGGTGCTCTACATGTAGCCTAAGCTCCAGATAAACCAAATTGCCCAATACTCCTAGAATGCATCTTTCATTTTCTCATTTCTGTGGCTAGTTAGGATGCTACCCATTGTTTAGGGCTTATTGTAAATACCAGTTGCTGTTAAGTTGATTCCAACTCATAGTGACCCCATTTGTGTCAGAGTAGAACTGTGCTTCATAGTGTTTTCAATGGCTGTTTTAGCAAAAGTAGATCACCAGGCCTTTCTTTCGAGAAGCCTCTGTGCAGACTCACTCTTCTAACCTTTCTGTTAGCAGCTGAGCATGTTAACTGTTCGTACCACTCAGGGACTCCTTATTGTAAGTATTGCCGCCTTAAGTTTTTTCTGACCATTCTTAGCTCCCCCGTTGAATTTACTTTTCCTACTCAACCCTCATAATGCTTTATTTATTTATTTTTTGTGGTTCTTAACACTGTTTGCCCTGTATTGCCATTATTCATACCTCTTGTCTTAGTCCTCCTATGCCTGTGTTGTCCATACAATAGCCATCAGCCACACATGACTTTAAATTTAAGTTAATTAGAATTAAAGTTAAATTAAAATTTAGTTCCTGTTGTGCTAGCCACATTTCGGGTGTTCTGTAGCCATATTTGGCTAGTGGCTGTTGTTTCTGGACAGTGCAGACATAATATCTCCATCTTCACAGAAAGTTATCTTAGACAACACTTTTCTAGAACTTAAACTCCAAGCAGGGACTGTGACTTCTTGTTTAGTTTTCTGTTGGCCTTTGCATAGTGTTTTGCTTATTTTGAATTCATGAAGAAAGTAAATTTAGATCCTGGCACAGAACAAAGAAATAGCGTTTTGGAAAGTATTCACTTCTTGAGAGATGATAGTTGAACCCACAGATGTAGATAAAATGTTTGAGGGCCTCTACAATTGCTGTATTGCCAAGAATGTCTTAAAAGTGCAGGATAATAGGAGTTGGCAGTTACCAATTTCTTTATTCTTAAACTGTGGGGTAAAATATACAATTGATTCTCCTGCCTGCTTGCTATCTTTCTGTCCTTGTTTTCTCTTTCAAGATTTTAGATGTCATCCCATTGCCTTCTTGCCTGCATGGTTTCTGCTGAATAATCCAAGCTTAGTCTTACTGTTTCTCCTCTGTATGTGACTTTTTGTTTTTTGTGAGCCGCTCTGAGGATTCTTTGTTTGTCTTTGGTTTTAGTGAGCGTGATTATGATATGCCGTGGTGATTTTCTTTTGGGGTCTATCCTATATGGATGGTCCGCTTTTCATCTTTCATGATACTGAGGAAGGTTTCTGTCAGCAGTTCTTCAGTGATCCTCTCTGTGTTTTCTGTTTTCTCCCCCTGTTCTGGAACTCCGATCACTTGTAGATTTTTGCTTTTGATTGTAGCCCACATAATTCTCAGGGTTACTTCATTTTTCTTTTTTCTGATTTTTACTCAAACAGTTGTATCCAAGTGTTTTCAATTCCGCTGATCGTATCTTCCATCTTATCTTTTGGATTTCTAATTGTTGTTTTTGTATGATTTCTAGTTGTGGATTTATTTTAGCATTTTGTTCCTTTATTATTTTCCTGAATTCTTCCATTTTTTTGTCTATATTTTCCGTGAATTTGTCTGCCTTTTCTGTGAATTTGTCTATTTTTTCCTCATTTTTGTCTGCTTTTTGCTTCAACTCTTGGATAGCTCTGAATATTAGAGACGTGAATTCCCTATCAGGTAGTTCTAGTGCCTTTTCTTCTACTAGAAAGTCACCTGGTGTTTTGTTTTGGACGCCTATTGGAACCATCCTGTCCTGTTTTTGTAAATGTTTTGATATTGTCTGCGGTCTTTGGGACATTCAGTATTTATTTTCCTCCTTTATTGACTGTAGATTTGTTTGTTTCATCATGCTTTTTTGTTTTATTTTGGTTATATCTGAGCAGGCAGGCTGTGCGTTCTTTGTTGTTTGCTCGTCTGTAGGCATGATACTTTTTGCCTCCTTCTCCAATGGGCAGGGTCAGTTGCTCAGGTGTGATACAGCAGGGCAGGTCCAGCTGAAGAGGAGTTGCTGGGATGGGTTGTTTGTGGCATGTACTAGGGCTGACAGGGTGGGCTGGGAATCAGTGCAGGGCAAGTTCGATAGGCCGTGCCTGTGCTGCTTGGGGGTGTGATGTTCAGTGCATGGTGCACGTAGGCAGGAAGGAGTGGGGGAGGTTGTGATGTGTGGAGCTAAGATGCGTATAGGAAACAGGAGAGAGAGGAACAGGAGCCAAAAACGTACATACAAACAAACAAATGAACAAAAAAGAGTGCTAAAGGAGGTTGCATTGGAGTGAAGAGATGAGAGACTGAGAAATGGAGAAAAACAAAAAGAAGAAAAGCAAAAGAAAAAATTTAATAAATAAAAGTTAGCAAAAAAAGAAAAGCCTCAGGGATCCCACCAGTGCAGCTGGGAGGACTGGGGACGTTTCTCCCAGGCCTTGAAGTACAGCCTGGCTAGAAGGGGTAGAGGTGTCACACAGCGTCAAGTGTTCAGGAGACAGGAAGAGAAGGTAAATATAGATAGATGAGAAACTGAGAAATGAAGAAAGACAAGAAGGGAAAAAGAGAAGAAAACAAAACAGAATCAACAACAAAACAAAACAAAAAAATTCAAAAAAAAAACAAGAAAAAAGAAATGACCTCAGGGGTCCCACTGTGCATCTGCGCAGACGAAGATGGTAGCTCCCAAGCCGTGCAGTAGTGCCCCGCTAGAAGGGGCTCCCAAGCTGAGAAAAGAAAAGGAAAACAAATAAATCAAACAAACAGACAAAAAAAAGCCCTGGGGATCCCACCAGCATGGCGGCATAGGCCGGGAAACAGTTTCACAGTCGAGCGGTGTTTCACAGCCTTTCAGGAAGAAGCAAAGATGGTACACGGAGCCAGGTATTTGAGAGAAAGGAGGGGGAGGTGGTGAGGATTAAGGAAGAAATCAAAAGAAGTGGAAAAAAGCAACACCAGCAGCCAACAAATAGCACTCAGGGAGCTGGCCAGTGCAGGCGGGTGGAATCCAAGCGGCACCGGGATGAAGCTTGTGCTTCCCGCCCAAGAGACTGTGGCCACAGGAAGCAGAGGAGGCCAAGTAGGGTGAAGAAAGGTGGGGGTGGGGGTGGGAAAGCGTATATTGTTGGTTACCAGTTTTCTGTCTCCTGGAAGTTGCGTGAAGCTGCTTTCTTGTACCCCCTGTTTGCTGTTCTCCGATAGGAGTCCCAAGATGGCAGATCCGTGCTGTGTTAGTTGATACGGGAGCTCTGCATGTATCTCTCCTTGCTCTCTGTTCTCTGTTAGTTTCTTATTCCATTCGGTGCTTGGCTAGGTTCTGTATCTCTTCATTTGATACTTAGGGTTTCAGGATTGACATTTGTCTCTGTTTGACTTAGTTTTTTGGATCTTTACTGTGGAGGGATGGCTTGGTGCTTCTGTCTGTAGTGCCATGTTGCCTAGAAGTCTCTATCCTTGTTTTCTCTCTCTGATCTTTTCTGTAGATTTATACTGCCCAGTGTAGTAGCCCCTAGACAGATGTGATTATTTGAATTCAGATTAAAGTTAGGTAAAAATAAAAAATCACATCCTTTACTAGCCACATTATTTGAGTGCTCAATAGCCTCATGTGGGTATTGGCTGCCATATTGGACAGTGCAGGCATAGAACATTTTCATCATTGCAGGGAAACTTCTGTTGGACAGCAGCAGTCTAGACTTACCATTGAACTGTAGTTGTAGCTGTCAGGGCATCTGACTTCTGGTTTAGAAGCTTAAGAAAATCAGACAATTGTTTAGATAATATAAGTCAGCGAGTAATTTATCAGATTAGGAACACTGAATAGTCTTAATTAAACTCATGTTTTAAGAATACATTGGGTTCTAAAATTCAGAGGAGCTTGCTGGAGATACTGATGAAAATCTTATTTTTGTTGGGGATGGAGTAGAATCGTTGCTGTGCAAGTTCTTGAACTTTTAAGAAAATAAGATTTATGAATGTTAAAATATTGAATGGGTTAATAGGAGGAACTGGGTTTTTAGCTATTTTTTTTTTAATATGTATTTTTAAACAGAAGTTCTATAGGAAATAAAATGTGAAAAGAAAACTAAACCCACTTCATCCAGAGACAAATGCTGTTAATATTTTGATGTGTTTCCTCCCAGACTTCTTTCTGTGTTTGTGTCATGGGTGCCCATGTGTATATGTGTAGGTGCAAATTTGGGATCATACCACATGATGCAGTACTATACTCTATTTTTTTCACTTAACATTATACCAGTCTTATGTTTTTAAACACTTTGAAAAGGCAGATGCAAAGTAGTTCAGGCTCTGGCTCTGTCTTGGTTTATTTAACCATCTTCTCTGTTACAAAGACAGTTAGGTTATTTGCTGGTTTTTTTTTTTTTAACTGCTATAAGTAGGGACACAGAACACTTTTTCCCCTTAGCTCTGATGGTCTGAAGAGAATTGTAAAGGAAAATTTGCAGTGTCCTGGTGGGTGCTCATTAGGATGTTTGGTGTTTCTTTTCTGTTCTCTGCTGGTTGGCAGTGGCATGAAATGCATTGTTTTATAGGAGACTAGAGAAGGGACTTTTGCTACTTGTTCTTTTGGGACTGATGCTGGAGAAAAATCTGAGAACAACAGCACTGGCTAACTGTTTTATTGTTTCCTTTTAGTTCTTGAAATCATGAATCCTGTTTATAGCCCTGGATCTTCTGGGGTTCCCTATGCAAATGCCAAAGGAATTGGTTATCCAGGTAAGAAAATATAATTTTGTTTTCATTCTTTAACTTTGAATACTTAGTACATTTTCATGTCACTAAGAATACTTTCAATTGAAAAACTCAACCCCAAATGACATAAACAAGGAAGAAAACGTATTGGCTCTGGGAATCGAAAAATCAAGAAATACGACTGGCTTTCCCCAAGGCTTGGTCAGTTGTGACTAGGATCTAGTTTCTCTGTTTCTTGGTCTAAGCTTTACTTCTTCAGTATTGACTCAGTGTTGGTTACACTTCTCCCTGTTGTGGTCTCTCCATGGTGGTTAGCACCTCCCAACAGCTCCTTGGGCTATGAGCATGTTTATCTCTGTCCAGCAGGAAGGCCCAGTGGGGGTACTTATTCCCTATCCATACTAGAGTTCTGGGATTCTTTCTGACTGGACTCAGCTTCCGTTCTGTACCCATCCTTGAGCCAGTCCCAGGGCCAGGGGATTCTATTGATTAACTTAGGCCTGAGCCACATCTCCCACCGTTAGTGGAGTCAGCTAGCTCAAACATGGGCTGTGAAGGAGGAAGCAAAAATTAGGGGGATAGGAGCTGGTTAGTCAAGAGTAGCAAATGGTTGTCCTAATTGGTGACTTCGAACAAGTAGTAATTTTTAATCTGAATGTTCCACTTCATTGTGGGTTTTGAAAATAAGGTGGTTGATATTACCCTAAAACCACGTTGTTACAAAACCCTTAGAAAGTTTAACAAACATTTTAAAAAAGCTGAGCTTGCAGGAAAGTAAGAGAAATATCTGTGACCAAATATGAAATGATAGAATAACCCGTGCCTTTGGCCATGGAACTAGTGTTGTGCCTGTCCTGGGGGCATTTGCTATTAGTGAATTTTAATAGTCCACATGGGGACAGAAGATGTGAGGCAGGGAGTTGGATTGGGACCGTCGTAAATCTGATACCTTCAGAGGGCTGTATTCTCAGTGAGTATGTAGACAAAGGAGCTCTGGTGGTGCGGTGGTTAGGAGCTTGGCTGCTGACCGAAAGGTCGACAGTTCAAATCCACCAGCTGCTCCTTGGAAACTTTACAGGGCAGTTCTGCTCTGTCCTCTAGGGTTGCTATGAGTCGGAATCAACTTGACAGCAATGGGTTTTAGGCAGACAAAATAATTAATTTACTGGTCCAGCAAGGAAGTTGGTCTCTGCTTTGGCTCTGGGTGGGGGGGTGGGAGGTATGTTTCCTAAGAATTTATAGCTATTCAGGGATGTTTAGAGTTCCAATTTGTTTTACTTGTACTTCAGGGTGGTGCAGAAGTTGAGAAACTAATATAAAAAATAGCCCTAGCCTGCCTCACTCCTGGAGTACTTGGCAGCAGCACATGCAGAACTGCTCTGCAGGCATGTGCTCTCCACCCTGGTTGCTGTGGGGTTCCCACAGACCAAGTTCTGCCCGTTAACAACACGACTAATAAAATCAAGTAAGAGTCAGCAGTCATGACAGGCTGCAGGATTGAACCATCGGGTAGCGACCATGTCACATATAAACACATTTAGAATAATTGAAGATGTAAAAGAAAGAATCAAAAACATGAGAGAGGAACAAGACAGTGGAAAAATGAAAACTGGCATTTGAGCAAAATTCAGGTTAAATTGCAGATAAACCTACTGCTAAAGAGAAAACTGGAATACAACATGGAGAAGGGAAAAATAGGAGACCAGTTAAGAAACATAGATGCTAGAATGAGAAGATTGAGGAGAATTAAGCACTCCAGAAGGATCAAAAAGAGAGAGTGTAGAAAAAGGAGTGACAGAATTTTTCAGAATTGGTGAAAGATAATGATAAAATCTACTTTTAAAGTCTTTAAAGTATTAACGCTAGTTTAAACAGAATGTTAAATAGCTGAAGAGGATCTTGAGTGGATCAGGACCCAGGAAAGTAGTCAAAAACCTATGGTATTAGCTTTACCTAATAGTCTTAGTCAGTATAATAAAATATTGGTCACCTACTGTACACCATTTTTGTGTAAGGATGTGAGGAGACTTATATAAATTCTATTCTTGGTCAAAAGCAGGGATTGGCAAACTTAATGTAAAGGAACAGTAAATATTTTAGGCTTTGTGGTTTTCACCATCTCTTCTTGCAGCAACTCAACCTTTGTAGCTCCAAAGCAGCTGTAGACAATAGTAAATGAAGGAGTGTGGCTGTGTTCCAGTAAAACTTTAAGAAAGCAAGTGGTGGGCTGGATTTGGTCTATGGGCCGTAGTTTGCTGATGTCTAGTGAAAAGAATTGGAGAAAAATACTTTTTTAGTTGTTGTCGTTGTTTTCCCGTTAATCTTAAAATTATAGGAGCCTGGGTATTGCAAGCAGTTTGCAAGTTGGCTGCTAACCAGAAGGTTGACCTTTCAAACCCACCCAGAGGCTCTGTGGAAAAAAGGCCTGGTGATCTGCTTCCATAAAGATTGCAGCCAAGAAAACCCTATGGAGAGTTCTGCTCTTTTTCATGAGTTGGGAGCCAAGTCTTAAAATTACATTTAAAAGAAAATTTCTGTAGCTTTAAAGCAATTTTAAATTTTGGTAGTTTCTCCTTACTTTATTATTTCTTTAAACCTATTTTGCCTGTTTTCTTGGTTTTGGTATTTTTATTCTCTTTGACTTTTATAAAACTATCTGTATCAGTAAGTGTTTAATACTGGCAATAGAAAGCATTCTAGGAGTTTTTAACCAGGAGTTATTTAATACAGGAAATTATGTGCTTTCAGTATTTTGAAGCTAGCATGACCTCAGTACCAAAAACTCACATTACAAGAAAGGAAAGTGCTTTTACACTATTTTATACTCTTACCAGCAAATTGAGAGAATTTAAAAAAATTTTCATTTTCTCTTTTATTTACATGTAATGGAAAATAGGGAACACTTCCCAGTAACACTTAGTCTTTTAATTGGAATAACGTAATTACTGATGTAATTGAATTGGACTTTTGCCTACCATCTTACTACTTTCTAATCAAATATATTTTTATTCATTTTTCCTTCTATTAATTAAAAAATTTTTATTACTATTTTAGTGGTTACTACAAAGATTACAGCATTTTTAACCCCCCCCTTCTTGTGTGTTATTGGTGCCATGCCTTAAGACATTACTGTTTTTATTTTGTTCAGTCAGCATTCATTTATATTTATTTGCACATTTACTATTTTTAGTGTTCTTCATTGCTTTCTGTATTACTGTGTTTCTGTTTGGTATCATTTTCCTTTTACCTAAAGAACTCTCTTTAGTATTTCTTTTACTCTTGGTCTGCTGGCAGTGGTTTTTGTTTTTGTTTGTGAAAATGTCTGTCTTTATTTTACTTTTATTTTGGGCTCTAGGAGAGAATTCCTTCTTGCCTGTTCTGGTTTCTGGTAGCTGTCGGCATTCCTTGACATGGCCTTGTTCATGTGTCACTCCAGTCTTTGCCTCCAGGGTCACATCGCTTCTTCCTCTTCTGTTTGTCTCCTTTGTGAGTCTTATAAGGACACCCACCAATGATTGGATGTAGGGCCCACCTGCGTAATCCAGGATGATCTCATTTCAGAGTCCTTAACTTAATCACCTCTGCAAAGACCCTTTCCCAAATAAGGTCATAGTCACAGCTTCCAGGGATTTGATGTTGATATCTTTTGAGGGGTCATTTTTTGGCCTACTTCACTGAGTTTAGAATTTTAGGTTGGCAGCTATTTTCTTTCAGCACTTGAAAAATACAGTTGTAGTGTTTTCTGGCTTCTGTCAGAATTATTTTTGCTTCTTTAAAAGTGGTATGTCTAAAGAAAAACAGGAGAGGACACAAATAACTCAAATAAGAAATGAAATGGGGGACATTAAGCAGACCCAAGTGAAATAAAAAGGATTATAACAGAATATTATAAAAAACTATACTCCAACAAATTTGAAAACCTAGAGGAAATGGATAAATTGCTAAAAATACACTACCTACCCAAACTACAACAGTGATGATGAAAATCTGAACAGACCCATAACAAGAGAAGAGATTGAATAGGTAATTAAAAAACTCACAACCGAAAAAAGCCCTGGCCCAGGTGGCTTCACTGGAGAATTCTACAAAACATTTACAGAAGAGCTTGTACCAGTACTACTCAAGCTATTTCAGAGCATAGAAGAGGAAGCAACAC
>NW_004444115.1:4591631-4616542 GCF_000243295.1 Trichechus manatus latirostris
CATCTCATAACATGGATGAAACTGGAGGACATTATGCTGAGTGAAATAAGTCAATCACAAAAGGACAAATATTGTATGAGGCCTCTATTGTAAAAACCCATGAAAAAGTTCACGCACAAAATGTAACAATCTTTGTTGGTTACCAGGGATGGGAGGGGTGGGGGGGAAATACTAAATAGGCAGCAATAGATGTGGTATCTTGGGTGAAGGGTGAGACAGTACACAATACGGGGGAAACCAGCACAGCTTGTACAAGGAAAGGTCATGGAAGTGCCATAGACACATCCAAACTCCCTGAGGGACTGAATTGCTGGGCAGAAGGCTGTGGGGACCATGGTCTCGGGGAATATCTAGCTCAATTGGCATAACACAGTTTATAAAGACCGTGTTGTACATTCTACCTTGGTGAGTAGCGTCTGGGGTCTTGAAAGCCTCTGAGCAGCCGTCTAAGATACTCCACTGGTCTCATCCCTTTGGGAGCAAGGGAGAATGAAGAGAACAGGATACAAGGAAAAGGTTAGTCCTAAGGACTAATGGACCACAGCTACCAAGGCCTCCACCAGACTGAGTCCAGTACAGCTAAATGGTACCCGGCTACCACCACTGACGGCTCTGACCAGGATCACAACAGAGGGTTCTGGATACAGCTGGAGAAGGTGTAGAGCAAAATTCTAACTCACAAAAAAAAGACTAGATGTACTGGCCTAAAGGAGACTGGAGAAACCCCGAGAGTATGGCCCCCAGACACCCTTTTAGCTCAGTGGTGAAGTCATTTCTGAGGTTCACCGTTCAGCTGGGGAGTGGACAGCCCCATAAAACCAGATGGGACTAATGAGGCACAGCGGTCCAGGGACAAGGGCCAGAAGGCAGAAGGGGACAGGAAAGCTGGTGATATGGACCCCAAGGTTGAGTAAGGATAGTGTTGATGGATTGTGAGGTTGTTAACCATTGTCATAGGGCAACATGTGTACTAACTGTTTAAATGAGAAAACTATTTTGTTCTGTAAGCCTTCACCTAAATTGAGAATAGCACAATTGGAAAAGCGTAGTCGATGTCACTGAACTGTGCGTGTAGAAATTTTTGAAATGGTGTATCTTTGGCTATGTATATTTTCACCAAAAAATAAAAAAAAGTCGAGAAGAGAGGGTTGACATGTTGTGGGGTTGTTAACCAGTGTCATAAAACAATATGTGTACTACCGTTTCATGAGAAACTATTTGTTATGTAAGCCTTCACCTGAAGTACAATTAAAAAAATAAAAAAGTGATATGTCTCCTTCCCTACCCTCTACTGCTTTTAAAATAGCTTGTTTTATTCTGATGTGACTAGATGTGATTTTCTTTATCTTGCTTAGCATTTACAGGGCTCCTTGACTCTGTGGATTGAATAGCAATAGAACTTCAAATATTTTTTTCTGCTCCATTCTTTCTTCTCTTCTGGGACTGATTTACAAGCATATTAGACGCTTTCATTCTGTCCCTCATGTCTTTTGTGCCCTTTTTGGTATTTTCTATTTTTTCTCTCTGCGAGCTTTAATATAGATATTTTGTAGTGGTCTACTCTCATTTCATTAATGCTGCCTTCTGCTCGTTGAGTCTTTTCATCTATCTTCTTCATCTTCTGTTTTCTCCAACACACAACTCAATAGTAATTTTGAAGACTTTGTTGGCTGACTCCAGTATATGGATCACTTATGGGTATGATTCTGTTGTCAGTTTGTCTTTTTCTTTTTTCGGTCATGTCCTGTACTGGTATGCCTCGTGTTTTTGATTGAACATCATATATGTCGTATTAAAAATTGCCAGTGGTCCAGTTGATGTGTTCCTTTGCTAATCAAGATAGAGTGATAATTGAGCTCCTCAGTGCACTCAGGAGCTGAGCTTGTTTTGCCCTCATCCTAGAGTGCAGGGCTTCTCTGAGCCTGGCTTGCTGACCAGGACCTATCCCTTTAGTGGGTCCCAGACGCTAATCTTTGTCTCTTTGGCAGCAAGGGAGTGTGAAAAATTTCGTTTTGCATTTCACTGATTTTCAGTTTAGCTTTTTAGCTTTCTACTAGGGTAACTTTGGAATTTGGTAAACGTCTTAAAGGGACTTCAGCTGTTTTTGAAGCTCCTTAGATGTTCCGTCACTACATCCCTGCAAGGCCACCAAAACCCTCTGTCTCTTTGTCCCTTCTGCCCAGGGAGAGCCTGCACTCTCAGCCTCTTGCCCAGGCCCAGAATTGACAAGTGCCCAAAAGGTAGCAGGCACTGAGATGGAGTTAGAGATGCAAACTCTGGGACACAACACTTGTGAAGCAGAATTGGATAGGGGGTGCCTCAGACTGTGATGCACTACTGCCATTGGGGAGCTTGGGGGCTAGGATGGCCAGTTAGAGAAGGCCTGTCTTAGACAGCAGTAGATCCAAAAGGCACTGCTACTGGAGACTTAGCCCACAGACTCCTTACGGCATAACTCTTTCTGGAAGGAAATGCAGGCGGTATTGTGCACTTTGCTTGGGCAGCTCAGTGTATTCTAGGAATCACTTTATATCAGTTCACAGAGGTTTACCTTGTTCCTTTTTACATAATACTGTTGCACAATGTTCCATTTTTGGGGGGGTTCCATAGTTTATTTAGCCAGTCTTGGGTTATGTGAAGTATTTTGCCATTAAGTAATGCTGCAGTGAATAGCCTTATGTTGATTGTGTTTGTGGAAATTATCTTCAGGGTGGATTCTTAGAGGTGGGGTTGCTAGGTGAGAGTAAATGCATATCCAGTTTTTAAGATATTGCCGAATTCCTTTCCTTAGGATTTGTATTGTACTCCTACCCACAGGTGTGTGAGAATGCGGTTTAACAACAGCCTTGCCAACCAAAGTGTGTTGTCAAGCTTTTGGACTTCGCTAGTATGATGTTAGAAGTGGTATCACTGTAGTTGTAGTCTTCAGTTCTCTCTCTCCATGATTTTTTTTTTTTTTCCCCTATTGGGTTTTCGTTCTTTTTTTTTTTTTTTAACAGTTATGTATTATGAGAATATTAACCCAGTGTCAAAGTAATTTGCAAGTATTTTCTCCTAGTTTATCTTTAATTTAGCTTATGGTATTTTTTGCTGTTTTGAAGTTTTTATTTTACTTCCATGAAGTGATCAGAGTCTCATATAAGTGATTAGAATTTGGAATCAGTCCCAAACCTGTGCTATAGGGGAGTCTGGGTAGTATCATTTTTAGCTTTAGTCTCTCCATGCCATAAAGGAATAGAGAGAAGATACTAAATGAAACAGCCCATCGTATCTTCTGTGAAGGGTATTCATAGGAAGGCATTGCTGTAGTGAGAAAGATGGACAGGAATAGGAAGAAACAGTGGTTCTCAACCCTGTTCATTGGAACCCTGCAGATTAGAATGATCTGGAGAGATTAAGTAAAAAAATTCTGGTATTCCACTCAAGACCAGTTAAATGGAATGTTGCAGGGAGGTGCATCCTGGGCAGGAGTCTTTTCAAAGCTGTGGGGGTTTTGTGCAGCCAAGGTGGCAACCACTGGACTAAAGATAGTGAGGTAAGCCATGCTGAGGCTCTGCATCAAGGTAATGGGAGTGGGAAAAAGGTGGCTGGTGGGATGGGGGCAGGGAAGGAGCAGAGGAGGTCCTAGAGAGAGTGAGGGACTTTGACCCCCCCCCCCCCCGACCGTTTGCTGGTGGTTCATTGTGCTATTGAAAACACTTGTCACGTGTAGAAGGTTAGGATAGGAAGGACCAAGCAAACTAACAAAACAAGTACAGAAGCAGATGATTCCCCATGACAATTTACAGATGGAGTTTATGGAGAGAGATGAGGAAATATGGATTTTGTGGGGATTGTGGCAGTAGCCTACAGGATATGGTCTAGGTCAGTAGCCTTTTAAACTTTTTTTTAACAATGAAATGTTTTTTTTTTTTTTAATTCTATGTGGATCTGCAGTATCTAAGATATATCACAGCAGCTCCTGTGGGTGAATTGAGGACAGGCTCCAGAGTTGCCCACAGTTGGACCCTCTAAAGAATCTCGCAGGGTCAGTAGAACACAGATTGAAAACCACTGACCTGCTCTTTAAAATGGCCATTCTAGGTCTGTTTCAAGTTGAAGTTGTCCTTGATATCCACGATGACTGAACTTGATAAACATTTGACCACCACAGGTTGTGCTCTGCTAATGAGAGAGGGCAAATGGGAAAGTGATAGTCCAGGAGGGAAACCCATAATAGCTTTTGCTGAGGTAGAGGAGGATCAGTTTTGAGACGGGAAAGCAACTCTGAAGCAGTGGATTTATGTAAGAGGTGAGAACTGGGCACTTCCAAGTAGGGATTCCTGGGGATTAGTGGGGCCAAAGACTCCTGCCCTGAGATGAGGAGTTCCATGAAACCTGCAGGGCAGCATCGCTTCCAGACTGTGTTGGTGACCCACGTAAGGAATTCATGTAAGGAACTTTATTCAGAACCTTTAAAAATCTAGATTCACAAAGATATTACCTTTGGAATTTCACTCAGAACTTGCCCCAAGTTTTCACCTTGTGTTTATGGTTTCCTCACTTTGGTTACTGTTACCACCACAGTCCCTTCAGGGGTCAGTTTACTGCCTTGAATGTCCTGGTCCAAGTGTCCTAGGAGACACCATCCTCTGAGTCTCCTTAACACTATTATTCAGTTATTCTTGAAGACTGCTGTTCTACTTCAACTTCTTTCTTTACAGATGAAATAAGAGAGGAATAGAGAAGTTATAGCTTCTCACAACTAGTTAATGACAGTAGTTAAGACTAGTGAGCCTGGGTCATCATTGGCTCTGTGTCCTGGATATGGATAAAGCCCCTGATTGTCCGCATGAGTGACATGTCCTAAATTGTGAACCAGAGCAGTCCAGGCAGAAGGTGAGTGCCTGCCTCCCAGGTGTTTTTAAACACATGGCTAAAGCCCCTGCTACTAGTGGACACCTGATGGCAGGATTTTAGCTATAGCACTACATATTTAATGTTTCTGTTGTGTTCATGTTATCAGTTATTAGTGGTTGAGTTTAGTCTTATTAAGGATTAAGAAATACTTATTTGTATTAATAAAGATCATATTGCTTAAGAATTTCTTCAAATAAGTGGATTGTGAGATTTGTTTTTTCCAGTTCCTGTGTGCTTATGGTGCCATTAGAGCTCCTCAGTCAGAGACTGAAGTCAATGACATTTACAGTCTGGGCTTATTACTGGCCATCCTGACTTGGAGAAATTGGGCATTGGTAGCATAGGAAGAAGCCTGAAATGAAATTAGAAGTTTTAAACAATGCCTTTCCTTTGAAAACCCTATGGAACAAAGTTCTACTCTGATACACATGGGTCACCGTGAGTTGGGGTCATTAGCTTCTAAGTGAAAGTGTACAATAACGTTGGGTACTTTTTTGCATTTAGTGAGAATGAATTAAATTTTTCATTAACGATAGCAGGCAAAACAGTCTTGAGTCCAAGTTAGATTTGACTCCTGATTTTCGTACTTGTTAGAGTGAAAGCAGATGAAGGGTACCACCTTCAGACCTTGCTAGACTAACAGGACCTAGTACACGATGCTCTGAGCACTCTTACTACTCTTGCTCAGTGTTAAAGGTATGTGATTAGAATGTGGAATAAAACTGCCGTAACTGTTGGGGCTTTCTGACTTCAGCTTTTGTGTATGTGTGTGTGTGTGTGTTGTGATTATGATTTTGCTACTCTGACAGTGGGCTTATATCTCAGCTTCTGCTGAATTTTCCAGTTGTAGAAGGTTGTAGGCATTTAATCATAGGTTTAAAAGATAGAATTGTGATTTTGATCCATTGAAATTCCGAGGAAGTACATCTTTCTGGCACAGATAATGCTGTGGGGTCTTCGTGAGTCAGTCTGTGAAGTTTGGTTGAAGAAGGTAAAAATGAGTGGACCTGTGGGAACCCTGATTGTAAATCATGTTACTACTGTGTTTCATGATATCAGATTGTTTTGTGTTTGTTTTTCTTCAGCTGGTTTCCCCATGGGCTATGCAGCAGCTCCTGCCTATTCTCCTAACATGTACCCTGGAGCAAATCCTACCTTCCAAACAGGTATGCAAGCCAGTTTGTACTGGCTAACAAAAATGCTTTGTATGTGCAGCTATGTGAGAACATGTAGTGGGTGGATTTTGAGAAGAGTGGTTATAGAATTAGAATTCGGGGTTGGATTTCTGGGTTCATAAAATTAGCCTTGTTGATAAGTACAGTACGAGCTTAATTCTCATTGCATGGAAACCTTTAGTTCTTGGTATTTCTGGTGGATGTCTGTCCATAACACAAACCTTTGTTCTTATCACCAGGTGGTTACACAGTTGTTCTAGAACATCTGTCCATCAAACCGTGTTAATTGCCATATTAGTAGGGGAAATTACTATGTTAACGTTTTTAGATTTCTGATTTCTCTCCAGTACTTTAGCACTTTGGTTGTGATTAGTCATTTGATCTTTTTTTGTAGTGAATTTTTTTTTTTTTAAAGCCTTGTTTTCTGTCTAAGGTGAATGAGAATATTCTTAGATGTTAGATATTAGGGTTAAGATTGAAAGTGGACTTGATTAGGGCCTCTGAATCTGTTCATGGTCACTTGTAGTGGAGTTTTCCTCCTGTGAGCCTGTACTGTGTTGGTTCATTCCGGCTTTTAATCACTGGGATTTTATGGCTCTGGTGCAGCAGTGGCGGCCCCGCTCTGACTTGAACACTTGGGTTGGCCTCTCCGGGAAGTACCTTACCCTCTACCTTCATGGGACTGCAGGGCAGTTCTTCATCCCTCAGAACACCTAGCTCTACATAACTATTCTGACAGAAGAGGAGATAACAAGTGTCCTTTTCCTGCATTCTTCCTGTTTTACTAATCACAGAATTCTGCTTTCTGTGACCCTTTTCTGTTTTCACAGCGACCACCTTTGTTTAGCCTTCAGCTTATAGCCAGAGAAAAACTTTTACCTGGTTTATCCTACTTCGGGTTTTATTTCCTCAGGTTCATGCTGCCTGCGCAGGTAATGTTCAAAGTTTTCTAAATGATTTCCCATTGAGTATAAGACAGTTAAGCCAGGAGTCTTGACTTTAAATCCCTAGGTCTTTGCCGCATTGGCCTGTTTGTTCTCTCCTAAATGGAGTTTGTGTTCTTGCCTAGCCTTTATTCACATGTTTTCTCTCCTACCTGGACTAGTACCTATTACTTCTTGCCTGTCTTTTGGGGTCCATTATGAAACATCCCTTCTCTGGGAGGTTCTTTTATACTAATACTTGTTATGCTATTACTCATTTGATCCTTTAACGTCTACATTGCGCCACTCATCTCCTTTGTAAAATGTCTCACCTTGTTCAACTTTTTTTTTTTTTTAACAGCTTTATTGAGGTATGAATGACATATAGTAAACTGCACATATTTAAAGTGTACTGTTTGATAAGTTTTGATATATATACAACCATCACTGCAGTTTAGAGAGTGAACATATCCATCCTCAGAAGTTTTCAGGTCATTCACTGATCTGCTTTCTGTTCTGCAGATTAGTTTATGTTTTCTAAAATTTTATATAAATGGAATTATATAGACTGTAAGCTTTTTCTTTTTTTTTAAACTGGCTTTTTTCACTCAGCATAATTATTTTGACATTTACCCGTGTTGTAGTATATATCAGTAGTTTACTCATTTTTATTATTGGGTGTTCCATTGATTTCATTGTAAGGATGTACGACAGTTTGCCAGTTGATGAACAAGTTGGGTTGTTTGTAGTTTTTCGCTGTTATAAATAAAGCTGCTATGAATATTTGTATACACATCTTTTTATGGACATGTGTTTTCATTTTTCTTGAGTAAATACAAAGGAGTGGAATGGCTGGTTCTTTCAGTTAAGTGTATGTTGGGCTTTATAAGAAGCTGCCAAGCTGTCTTCCAAAGTGATTGTACCATTTTACATTTCCAGCAATAGTGCATGAGAGTTCCATTTCCTCCATATCATTGTCAACACTTGGTATGGTCAGTCTTTAGCCATCCTAGTGTATGGTGGTATCTCATTGTGGTTTTAATTTCCATTTTCCTGATGACTGGTAATGTTGAACAGCTTTTCGTGTACTTATTTGCTCTTTGCATGTTTTCCGTTCACATCTTTTACTATATGTCAATTATTGGGTTGTTTTGTTTTATTACTGAGTTTTGAGAGGTTTTATATAATTTGGATACAAGTCCTTTATCAAATACATAATTTGCAAATATTTTCTCCTAGTCTATGTATAGCTTTTTTCATTCTCTTTTAACAGCGTCTTTCAAAGAGAAGAAATTTTTTAAGTATGAGTTCCAGTTTATCATTTTGTACTTTTGTGGATCATGCTTTTGGTTTCACGTTTATGAAATCTTTGATTAATCCAGAGTCACATAGATTTTTTTTTTTAGAAGTTTTATAGTTTTAGGTTTTATATTTAGGTCTGTGACCCATTTCTTTATAAATTTTGGTGCCTAGAATACATCAAAATTCATTTTTTGCAGACCACCGTAAAATAAAAGTCACTGTTGTAGAATTTTCAAAAGTAGCCCACCTTTACTCATTTTCTTTATGAAGTACAACTAAATGTAAAAATATACTAAAAATTTCCAACTCTTTTTTATTCTTAAAAAAAGGAAAACAAAGGGCTTAAAGCTTACTTGAGGCTGGCAAAGCTGTCCTTGTTGCTAAAAGTTTGCAGCGCTCCCCTGAAGAGGAAGGTGGTGTCTGGAGGTTGGGTGCTGCTGTCTAACAGCTTCCTCCCTGGGGCCTTCTGTGGGTCAGCCTGTCTGCAGGTACCATCCGTCTTCTTTTACTTCTCTCCTTTCCCAGAGGAGAAGAGTCCTTTTTTGCCACTTTTCCAAGATTGCTTTCAAATTGTACCTCAGACCTAAAAGCTGGGGCAGAGAGATGGGAGTAAAGAGACTGGTGACAACTCTGGCTGCCTAGTGTGCACCCCTTATTTAAAAGTGTGTATGGCGGGGTTGGGGGTTGGGGGGGGTGCTACAGACAGTTGCTGGCTGCAAGAGTGCTGGCCCATCATTGCCCAATGATGTAATTTCTTAGGAGAAGCTAAGAATAGAGATTTTTATGTGAAATTTGTGTATGAAAAATAAGATACTGCATAGTTTCTGCAGATGTCCTCTAAGTGCTTTTAGCCACCTAATCTGAGTCTGGGCCCACTACCATGCCCTATCTTTTTCTGGGATCCCGTCTGTGTTTTCATACCTTGAATTTTTTTAATCTCCCTTTTCAGTGGACCTTTCCCTTTATCTGATGAGCAAGCCAAAGTCATCATGAGTAAAAATACAGAACAGAGATCATTTGTCTTCACTCCTGCTGCTTTCTTGATCTGCGTTTGGGTTCTCTTACCACCAGATTTGTAGAAAATACTAAGATAAAGCTGATCTGTAGTGTAGGTGCTGTGTACGTGGTGTTGGGCTCTTTTAGCAATTTTTGTGATCCGAACACTGCTTATTTCTCAGCTCCACCTCCACGTGTGACGTAGAGTGTTCAGAGCACCATGGAATGACATGTCACATCTTTTGCTGAAAGATCCATTACTCTGGAAATGTAGAAGGATGTCATTCATTTTGTCCTTTGAACAGGCGTGGTAGGCCAATTACACGTGCAGCCAGGGTGGGCTGTCCTCTTTTTTTTGGAATCAGAACAATATATTGAAAACAGCTTGGACTGTGGAGTTATACAGATGTGGTCTTAAATCCTGACTGTATCACTCTTGGGAATGTTTTTTAATTTCATTTTTGGTATTTGTAAAATGCATAGATACAGCGTATCATTAATATTTGTGTATTTTTTTTTTATTGTTTATATAAATGAATTGTGCAAATTTTTTTTTAAATACTATGCTTTTAATTCAAGATCCTCACAGAATTTAATTCCAGCTCAAAGCTTTTTTTTCTTTCTCTTCTTTTATTGTATTTTAGATGAACGTTTACAGAGCAAGTCTTTTCTCATTAAACAGTACACATATTGTTTTATGACATTGGTTAACAACCCCATGACATGTCAGCACTCTCCCTTCTTGACCTTGGGTTCCCTTTTACCAGCTTTCCTGTCCCCTCCTCTGCTTTCTAGTCTGTGTCTCTGGGCTGTTGTGCCCCGTTAGTCTCATTTTGTTTTATGGGGCTGTCTAATCTTTGGCTAAAGGGTGAATCTCGGGAGTGACTTTTCATTACTGAGCTAAAAGGGTGTCCGGGGCCATACTATCAAGGTTTCTCCAGTCTCTGTCAGGCCAGTAAGTCTTGTCTTCTTTTGTGAGTTAGAATTTTGTTCTACATTTTTCTCCAGCTCTGTCTGGGATCTTCTGTTGTGATCCCTGTCAGAGCAGTTAGTGGTATAGCTGGCACTATCTAGTTATACTGAACTCAGTCTGGTTGAGGCCGTGGTAGTTATGGTCCATTAGTCCTTTGGACTGATCTTTCCCTTGTATCTTGTTTTCTTCATTCTCCCTTGCTCCTGAAGGGATGAGACCAGTGGAGTATCTTAGATGGCTGCTCACAGGCTTATAAGACCCCAGATGCTACTCACCAAGGTAGAATGTAGAACATTGTCTTTATAAACTATGTTATGCCAGTTGATCTAGATGTTCCCTGAGACCATGGTCCGCCACAGCCCTCTGCCCAGCAGTTTGGTCCCTCAGGGAGTTTGGATGTGGTCTGTGGAGCTTCCATGACCTTTCCTTGTACAAGTTGGAATTGCACAGATTTTAAGTGTTCATTGCATTCTAACAGATGTACACATTTGGTGGCTTCTTGGAGTCATCTCTTTATCTTCAGCAGAGCCTACATTGGAGGCAGGTGTTGTAAAGGACATCTCAGATGATCACGAGACCTAGGGCAGTTGGAGGGACTTCCTCAGCAGTAGGGCTCCTTCAGAAGAAAAGAAAGGCACCATAGTTTGACCTGTCGTTGATTGTGAGCAAAGAACTTTTGTCTGTCAGTTTGTTGTACTGTGGTGGCTTGGCTTGCATGTTGCTGTGATGCTGGAAGCTATGCCAGCAGTTTTTCAAATACCAACAGGATCAGCCATGGTGAACAGGTTTCAGTGGAGCTTCTAGACTAAGACCAGGAAGAAGATCCTGGCAGTCTGCTTCCGGTGGGGGAGAGTAAAATTGGCCAGTGAAAACCTTATAGATAGCAGCGGAACATTGTCTGATACAGTGCCGGAAGATGAGCCCCCCAGGTTGGAAGGCACTCAGTACGACTGCGGAAGACCTGCCACCTCAAAGGAGAGTCAACTGTAATGCTGTGGCTGGAGTATAGCTTTCAGGACCTTCATTTGCTGATGTGGCACGACTCAAAATGAGAAGAAACAGCTGCAAACATCCATTAATAATCAGAACGTGGAATGTACAAAGTATGAAACTGGGAAAATTGGAAGTTGTTAAAAATGAAATGGAATGCATAAAGATCGATATCCTAGGCATTAGTGAGCTGAAATGGACTGGTATTAGCCATTTTGAATCAGAAAATCATATGGCCTGCTATGCCAGGAATGACAGACTGAAGAGGAATGACGTCACATTCATCATCAAAAAGAACATTCCAGGATCTGTCTGGAAGCACAACGCGGTCAGCGATAGGATAATATCCATACATCTACAAGGAAGACTAGTTAATATGACTATTATTCAAATTTACACGCCAATCACTAATGCCAGAGATGAAAAGATTGAAAATTTTTACCAACTTCTGCAGTCTGAAATTGATGAAACGTGCAGTCAAGATGCATTGATAATTATTGGTGATTGGAATGTGAAAGTTGGAAACAAAGAAGGATTAATAGTTGGAGAATATGGCCTTGGTTATAGAAACAACGTGGAGATCCCATGATACAATTTTGCAAGACCAACGACTTAGTCATTGGAAGTACCCTTTTTCAACAACGTAAACAGTGACTATACACATGGACCTCACCGGATGGAATGCACAGGAATCAAATCAACTATATCTGTGGAAAGAAGTGATGGAAAAGCTCAGTATCATCAGTCAGTACAAGGTCAGGGACCAGCTAGGAAACAGACCATCAGTTGCTCATATGCAAGTTCAAGGTGAAGCTGAAGAAAATTAGAACAAGTCCACGAGAACCAAAGTACGACCTTGAGTATATCCCACCTGAATTTAGAGACCGTCTCAAGAATAGGTTTGATGCATTGAACACTAATGATCAAAGACCAGAAGAGTTGTGGGAAGACATCAAGGACATCATACATAAAGAAAGCAAAAGGTCATTAAAAAGACAGGAAAGAAAGACATGACCAAAATAGATGTTAGGAGAGACTGAAACTTGCACTTGAACATAGAGTAGCTAAAATGAATGAAGAAATTATGAAGTCAAAGAGCTGATCTGAAGATTGCAAAGGGTGGCTTGAGAAGACAAAGTAAAATACAGGTAGTCTCTGACTTAAGATGGGGTTCCGTTCCAACAACTGTGTCATAAATCGGTTCTGTCCTAAGTCGAATAGCTCATTTCAGATTAACAGCTGGTGATTCTTACAGTATGAAATGCTGAATAAGGTCACGCTGTAGGCCTGGTGTACAATGAAGTTGGCATCAAAGTTGTAGAGGCTGTCAGGTGTGTTTGCAGTTCCTTTGTCATATATCGTTAGAGTTGAAACTTGTTCAGCCTTCTATCTATTGCGACTCCCAGCACCAACACCAGCTTCATTGTAGACCAGGCAACAGGCTGCTATACGACATTGTTTCGAGTAGTGAATCATAAAATTGAACATCTGCAAATGAGCATCTGAGAATGATAATATCAGCAAACTAATGTGCTGCAACATTGTATGTATGTAGTGTATGTTGTGATAATAGGTGTACACGCACCAAAAATAAAAAAAAAACAGATGGTCGTAAGTGTGGTTCGTCGTAAGTTGGGGACTACCTGTATTACAATGAAATGTGCAAAGACCTGGAATTAGGAAACTAAAAGGAAAGAACACACTCGGCATTTTTCAAGCTGGGAGAACTGAAGAAAAGATTCAAGCATTGAGTTGCAACATTGAAGGATTCTATGGGCAAAATATTGAACAACCTAGAAAACATCAAAAGAAGATGGTAGGAATACACACAGTCACTGTAGCAAAAAGAATTGGTTGACGTTCAACTGTTTCAGGAGGTAGCGTATGATCAAGAATCGATGGTAGTGAAGGAAGAAGTCCAAGCGGCGCTGAAGGCATTGGTAAAAAAAAAAAAAAAGCCTCCAGCAGTTGACAGTATCAGTTGAGATGTTTCAACAAAAAGATGCAACGCTGGAAGTGTGAAGAGAACTTGAAGCACTTACTGATGAAGATCAAAGACTACAGCCTTCAGTATGGGTTACACCTCAACATAAAAAAAATAAAAATCTTTACTGCTGGACCAATATGCAACATCAGGATAAATGGAGAAAATATTGAAGTTGTAAAGGATTTCATTTTACTTGGATCCACAATCAATGCCCATGGAAGCAGCAGTCAAGAGTTAAATGACGTATTGCGTTGGGCAAATCTGCTGCAAAAGACCTCTTTAAAGTGTTAAAAAGCAAAGCTGTCACCTTGAAGATTAAGGGGCACTTGACCCAAGCCATGGTGTTTTCAATCACTTTGTATGCATATGAAAGCTGGAGAACGACTAAGGAAGACTGAAGAAGAATCAATACTTTCAAATTAGGGCATTGACAAAGAATATTAAGTGTACTGTGCACTGCCAGAAGAACGAACACATCTGTCTTGGAAGAAGTACAGCCAGAATGCTTCTTAGAAGTGAGTATTGTGAGACTTTGTGTTATGTACTTTGGGCCTGTTATCAGGAGTGACCAGTCCCTGGAGAAGGACATCATGCTTGGCAAATAAAGTAGAGGGTCAGTGAAAAAGAAGAATGACACAGTGGCTGCAACAATGGGCTTTTAACCATGTAAAAACTAGCTAGCATCTGAAATATTGAATGTGATTCTCAAGTTTAAGTCTAGCATCTATTCTCAGAATGTGACACATAGAGGGCAGTTCGCTGAATATTTTGATTACATGACAGTTTTGTAACAAAACCAATTGTTAACATTATGGTCAGACATCAGTTTAGTGACTCCTGGGGAGATCTCTTACTTTAGACCAGTGGGAATGATGGGAAGGAAACTGAGTTTAAGGTAAGGAGTGGGAGTCACATTTAGCAGTGGCCATCTATAAATTGGAGACCCTAGGTTGTGCAGATGATTAAGTGCTAGGCTGCTAACTGAAAGGTTGGTGATTCAAGTTCACCCAGAGGTGCCTGGGAAGAAAGGCTTGGTGATTACTTCTGAAAAATCACCGTTGAAAAACCCTGTGGGGCACAGTTCTGCTGTGATGCACATGGGGTTGCCACGTGGTGATGGTAAGGCAGAACAGCTTCGCAAGACTGAACTGGCCCCTTGGAGAAAGAGTACATTTCTTGTGATTTTTTTTAAAAAAGGCCACTTAAGACTGGTAAATTTCCTGGGAATTCACTCTCATTTAAATTAAAAACAAAATACATGTACATTGTTTAAAGAATTCCAGTAGTGTAAGAAAATACACACCAGAATGTAGCTCCCTTTTTTGACTATACCTCTATCCTTCTCTTTCTTAGAGATCTTTCAGAATGTTTTTTTGCAAACTATTTGTATGTATACCTATCTTTCTATCTTTCCACAAAAGGAAACAGTATATACATTTCTGCACATTGTTTTTTACATTTCACACTGTGTGTTGGAGATTATTCCCTATCAGCAAATGTTGGTAGCTGCTGTCACATTCATGGTAGCCCCGTGTGCTACAGAGTAGAACTGCTCCATAGAGTTTTCTTGGCAGTAATCTTTATGCAGAGGAGCCCTTTTGGTGCAACAGTTAATCGCTTGGCTGCTAACTGAAAAGTTGGAGGTTTGAAGCCATCCAGTGGCTCTGTGGGAGAAAGACCTGGCAGTCTGCTTCTGTTATGTTTACAGCTAAGAAAACCCTATGGGTCAGTTCTGCTCTGTCACGTGGAGTCGCTATGAGGCAGAATCGACTTGATGGCACCCAACAACAACAACAGTATTTACAGAAGGAGGTTGCCAGGCCTTTCGCAGAGTGTTTGGGCTGGGTTTGAACCATGAACCTTTAGGTTGCAAACCACTTGAGGCACCCAGGCTCCTTTCAGCACATATAAACCCCATTGCTGTCGAGAATAGAACTGCCCCATAGGGTTTCCAAGGCTGTAAATCTTTACAGAAGCAGACAGCCACATCTTTCTCCTGCTCAGCACATATAAAGGTATGTAATTTTTTTTTCCCTCATCATATTTTATTGTGTTTTTGGTGACAGTTTACACAGCAAATTAGGTTCCCATCTGCCAATTTCTGTACAGATTGTTCAGTGACATTAGTTACATTTTTCACAACGTGTCAGCTTTCTCTTTGTGTTCTAGTTGTTTTCAGTGCTCTAGTTTCCCTGCGCCCTTATCTTCACATCTTTGCTTTAGAGTAATTGTTGGTCTTTTGGTCTCATGTGGATGGTTTTTTTAATGGAGCATTGTACTCATGGGTAATATCCTTTATTTTGTGTGCGAATCTGTTATTTCACTAAAAGGTGACCTTAAGGGATAGTTTTGGTTCTGGATTTAAAGAGTATCTGAGGGCAGTAGTCTCAGGAAGTCCTCTAGTCTCAACTAGTCCAGTAAGTGTGTCCTTATTTAAGAATTTGAATTCTTGTCTGCATTTTTCTCCTGTTCTGTCAGGATCCATCTATTGTGGCCCTGTCCTGAATGGTACGTAATGGTTGACAGGTGTCTAGGTTCTTCTGGTCTCAGGGTAGGTGAAGCAGTGGCTTATGTAGGCTATTAGCCCTGTAGACTAGTTTCTTCTCTGAGACTTTGCTTTCCTTCTTTCTCTTTTGCTACTGATGAATAGAGACCAATAGTTGTGTCCTAGAAGGCTGCTCTCTTGCTTTTAAGACCCCAGATGCTACTCACCTCACTAGGATGCAGAACATGAACTTCATGAGCTATATTATGCCAGTTGACTGAATTGTCCCATGAGACTTAATGTCCTAAAGCCTTCACATCGAGAAAATCAATCTAACAAGGTGTTTGGTCATGTCTGAGAAGTATGTGTAACTATGTCCTCTATAAATATATATGTGTGCACATACTTATCTGTATGTACATGCACATAGAAATACACCCACTCCTCACTTATTGACGTGGTTAGCCAGGTCGTTATGCGAAAATTGGCATTATGTGAAAATGAAGGATGACTACATCAGATCACAAAATGGAGGATGACTACATTATTACATAACTGCCAAATTACATCATTACATAACAGCCAAATCACTGAGAATCATATCCCAGGAAAGTTGACACATAACCTTAACCATCACTGACAGCGTAACTCTTGCCAGACATATTGTTAATGCGCAAAATAGTCGGATAGTGGATATTTTACTATTGTCATAAATGCGAAATGTTGGATAACATGATAGTTGATAAATGACAAGTAGGTTTACTTCTGTTTTTGCACACGTATGTACACACCTGTGCTATATGTCTGTACTATACATATGTACCTTACACTCATTTTTTGGTTATTGGTGTTGTTGCCAAGTTATATACGTCATATTCTTAGTACAGACATCTCTTTCTCTGATAAGCTTCTTAGTGGCATTGTTTGCTTTGGTGAAGCTGTGCTCATTACACCCACATCCGATGCTACTTTTCCCATCACCAAAAATAAGAAGTATCCACGATCCAGGGAGTGATTCCCCCTCCCCTTGTACCCATCCCTGGTAACCACCAATGAACATTGGTCTCTGTGTATATATTTTTGTCTTCTTATAAAAGTAGGATCATACCATATTTGTCCGTATGTGATTGACTTATTTCACTTAGCATTATGTCTTCCAGATACGTCCATGTTATAATATGTTTCGCGGACTAATCATTGTCCTTTATGGTTGCGTAGTTGCGTAGTATTCCGTTATACGTATGTGCCACATTTTGCTCATCCATTCATCTGTTCAAGGGTACTTGGACTGTTTTCATTTTTTTGCTGTTGTGGATAATGCTGCAATGAACATAGGTGTGCATATGTCTGTTCGTGTCTCTTTTATTAGATCTGTAGGTTATATACCTGGGATGGGATTGCTAGATCATAAGGTATTTCAATTCCTGTTTTTTTTTTAAGGAAGCTCCATACCGTTTTACGTAGTGGTTGTACCATTTTACAGTCCCATCAGCAGTGGAGAAGGGTTCCAGTCTTCCCATATCCTTGCCAACGTTTGCCGTTACCTTTTTTTTTTTTCCCAGCACCATTATAGCAGGGGTGAGATGGTATCTCATTGTAGTTTTGAATTGTACCTTTCTAATGGTTAATAATCATGAGCATCTTTTCATGTGTTTGTTGGCTGTTGGAATATCCTCTTCGGTCAAGTGTCTGTTCATGTCCTTTGCCCATTTTATAATTGAGTTGTTTGTCATTTTGTTGTTGAGTTGTTGAAATTTTCTATTTATTTTAGAGATGAGTTATGGATTGAATTGTGTCCCCCAAAATATGTGTTGTAAATCCTGGCCTCTATGCCTTTGGTTATAATCCCATTTGGGAATGAGTTGTTTTTGTTAGTTTAATGAGACAGGATTGGTGTAGGATGTATCTTGAGTCAGTCTCTTTTGAGATATAAAAGAGATTAAACAAGCTAGCAAGAGAAGCAGAGATGGGGGAAGAGAGATGCCAAGCCACATGATGATTGTCCAGGAGCAGATGCTCAGAAGAGACAAGGATTTTCCCCCAGAGCTGACAGAGAGAGAAAGTCTTCCCTTTAGCTGGCACCCTGAATTCAGAGGTCTAGCCTCCTAAACTATGAAAAAATAAATTTGTTTATTAAAGCCATCCACTTGTATTTCTGTTATAGCAGCACTAGATAAGTAAGATGAATTTGGTACTGGGAGTGGAGTGCTGCTCTAACAAACACCTACAGTGTGGAAGTGGTTTTGGAATTGGATAATGAGTAGAGGCTGGAAGAGTTTTACGGTGACTGATAGTAAAATCCTAGATTGCTTTGAAGACACTGTTGGTAGAAGTATGGATGTCAAAGGCAGTTCTGGTGAGTGCTCAGAAGGAAGTCTCTGTCATCTTAGAGATAATATGTTGTGCCAGCAACAGAACGTTGCTAGAAATGTGGACATAAGATGTGCTTCTGTTGAGGCTTTAAAAGAAAATGAACATATGATTGGACAGTGGAGCAAGGACCATGCTTTTTATGCAGTAGCAAAGAACTTACCTAATTATTTTCAAATGTTTGATGGAAGGTAGAACTTGTAAGTGATGAACCTGGATATCTGGCTGGTAAGATGTCTGTAAAGATCTTAAAGGGGCCATGTGGTTTCTCCTTGCCACTTATAGTAAAATGTGAGAGGAAAGAGATGGACGTAAAAATGAACTGTGCAAAATGAAAACAGAACTTGAAGATTTGGAATATTTGTTGTACAAACTAAGGACAGGTGTCCTAGAATTTTCACCAAGGAAGTGGCTATACAATCTTTTGTTAAAGAGATTAAGCCTGTGACTGATGGATCTAACCAACTACCACAGCAGAAAACCCATCAGCTTAGACTAAAAGGGACAGAGAAAGAATGAAAGGAAATGGAATGCCGCGGGCAGGAAGCAGCCACGGGAGAGGCCGTGGGAGCTACATCTGTTGTTCTCCAAGAAAAGGACCATCCCTGGAGCAACTTGGAGATCAGAACTGTTGGAAGGAGCACGTGAAGCAGGGCTGCCTTGATTTCAAAAGGTGGAACCACCACAGCCTGCTGGGTTTCACAGGGTAGGGCCTCACCTCCTTGGTTTCGAAGAGACAGATATTCACCAACTTGGTTCTGGAGTGTGTCGCTGCCATTCACCAGTGCCAGGGGGAGGGAGCTGCTGTCCAAAGTTAACGGCATGGGGCTGCCATGCCCAAGGAGCAGGAGAATGGGGCCTGCTGTGACCATGTGGTGGGGTTGCTACTCAGAGGGGCTAGAAGATTGGGGCCTCCCAAAGCCAAGGGAGCAGAGTTTGCCATCCTAGTGGACCTGGAAGGTAGAGCTGAAGCCTTGGGCCAAGGGGCTTCCACCCAGAATCCAGAGAGTGTAGCCAACACCCAGAATCTGGAGGGTGGGGCCATTGCCCAGATGGTCTCAGAGAAGAGAGGATTATTTTCCAGCCTTGAGAGTTAATGTAGTTTGTTCTGTGGGGTTTTGGACTTGCTTGGTGCCTGTTGTCCCTTCTTTCCCTCCAGTTTCTTTGTAATGGAAATGTCTACCTTGTGCCCATTCTATCATAGTACTTTGGAAGCAGATAAGTTGTATTCTAGATTTCACAGGTTCACAGATGTAGCGGAATTTTCCCCAGAATGGAATATACCTAAAATCTCACCCGTATTTGATTTAGATCACCCATATTTGATTTAGATGATTTAGAAGATAAGATTTTAAACTTGGAGCTGATTTAAGACTTTTAGGATGATGTGATGGGGTGAATGTGTTTTGCATGTGGCATTGAGATTAATTTATTTGGGCCAAAGGGTGGAATATTAATGGATTGAATTGTGTCCCCAAAAAATACGTGTTGTAAATCCTAACCTCTGTACCTGTGGTGGAACCCTGGTGGCGTAGTGGTTAAGAGCTTGCCTGCTAACCAAAAGGTTGGCAGTTCGAATCCACCGGCTGCTCCTTGGAAACTCTGTTGGGCAGTTGTGTTCTATCCTGTTGGGTCACTGTGAGTTGGAACTGACTTGATGGCACCTAACAGCAACAACATGCCTGTGGTTATAATCCCATTTGGGAATGGGTTATCTTTGTTATGTTAATGAGGCAGGATTAGTGTAGGGTGTATCTTGAGTCAATCAATTTTGAGATCTGAAAGTGATTAAACCACCCAAGAGAGAAGCAGAGATGGGGGAAGAGAGATGCCAAGCCACAGGAAGATTGACTAGGAGCAGAAGCTCAGAAGAGAGGAGGACCTTCCCCAAGAGTTCACAGAGAAAGCCTTCTGGTAGAGCCAGCACCCTTTATTTGGACTTCAAGACTTCTATACTGTGAGAAAAATAAATTTCTGTTTGTTAGAGCCATCTACTTGTGGTTATTTCTGTTGTAGCAGCACTAGGTAACTAAGACAGACCTTTATAGGATGTGTTGTTTCCGAAGATTTTTTCACAGTCTTTTTTTTACTCTTTGATAAATTCTTTTGGTGAGCATAAGTATTTCATTTTTATGAGGTCCCGATTATGTAATTTGTCTTCTGCTATTGGTGCATTTGCAGTTATGTTTGTTAGCGTATTTTTTAAAAAAGATTAGGTTCCATAGTTTTCTGCCTGCCTGCTTACAGGAACTTCATAGGTTTAGGTTTGACATTTAAGTCTGTGATCCATTTTGAGTTTTTTGTGTATGGTGTGAGATACAGGTTCTGTTTCATTTTTCTGCAAGTGGATATCCAGTTTTGCCAGCACTATTTATTCAAAGAGACTGTTTCTTCCCCATTGAATGGGCTTTGACCCCTTGTCAAAAATCAGTTGTCCATAAATGGATGGATTTATTTCTGGGTTCTCAGTTCTGTTCCACTGGCATATATGCTTATCATTGAACCAGTACTAGGCTGTTTTGATTACTGTGGCTGTACAGTGTGTTTTGATATCAGGGAGTGTGAGGCCTCCTACTTTGTTCTTGAATATTGCTTTGGCTATTCAGGGCCTCTTTGTTTTCCATATAAAATTGGTCATTAGTTTTTCCGTTTCAGTAAAGAATGTTGTTGGGATTTGTATCGAGATTGCATTGTATTCGCAGATTGCTTTAGGTAGTATTGACATTTTCACAATATTAAGTCTTCTAATCCATGAGCACAGAATGTCCTTCCATTCATGTAGGTTTCTTTTAGTCTCTTGTAGTACTGTTTTTATAATTTTCATTGTGTAAGTCTTTTATGTCCCTGATTAGGTTAATTGCTAAGTATTTTATCATTTTGGGGTTATTGTAAATGATACTGTTTTCTTGATTTCCTTTTCAGAATACTCCTTGTTAGTGTTTAGTGTAAAGGAACCAAACCGATTTTTGTAGTTAGTTGAGTTTTGACAGTCGTATATACTCCTGCAACCACTATCCCAAACAAAGCATGGAATGTTTTTATCTTCCCAGAAACGTTCCTTCCTGTTTCTTCACATCAAACTCCCTCCCCACCCACTTTCTGATTTATATCAACATAGATAAGTTTTACCTGTTGTTAGATATTTTTTAAGTGAAATCCACACTGTTTGTTATTCTTCTGTGTCTGGCTTCTTTAGTCCATGTTATGACTTGAGAT
This sequence comes from Trichechus manatus latirostris, assembly GCF_000243295.1. Classification (NCBI taxonomy): domain Eukaryota; kingdom Metazoa; phylum Chordata; class Mammalia; order Sirenia; family Trichechidae; genus Trichechus; species Trichechus manatus. The sequence goes on from NW_004444115.1 coordinate 4,612,948, forward strand.
TCAGTCATGCTGTTTGTTGCATGTATTCATTTCTTCCTTTTTATTACTAAGTAGTGTTTCATTGTATGTATCACAATGTATCCACTTTTCCACTGATAAACATTTGGATTATTTTCCATTTTTTGGCTATCATGAGTAAAACCGATGGACATTTTTTACAGATCCTGTTGTGGACATATACTTTTTATTTTTCTAGGGAATTTTAGCAGTGAAATTGCTGGGTCATGTAGAAAGTAACTATGACAAACTGTCTAGCAGTTTTACAATGTCATCGCACTGTTTTACTCTCTCATGGACAGGGTTTCAAGTGTTTCATTGCTCTACATTTCCACCAACATTTATATGTTCAGTCTTTTATTTTGCCAGCCGTTCATTTTTGTGAAGCCTTGAGGTATAACTTAAATGTGCTAAAAATCACCCTTTTTAAGTGTATAATTTGATGCGTTTGGAAAAATGTATACAGATGTGTAATAGTCAAAGATTTCCATTTTGCTTAAAGATTCCCTTGTGCCTCTCTGACCCCTGACAATCACTGATTTACTTTTTTTCACTGTAGATTAGATTCTTCTTTCATGGATTTTCATCAGTGGACTCATGCAGCATGTATTCTTGTGTCTGTCTTTTTTTTTTTTTTTTGGTTAATATGATGTTTTTGAAATGTATCCGTGTTTTGCTGTGTTCTTTATATATATAATTTTATTTATTTTGTTGTTGAGAATATACACAGCAAAACATATACCAATTCAACAGTTTCTGCATGTACCATAAATTGACATTGATTACATTCTTTAAGTTGTGTAACCATTCTCACCCTCCTTTTCTGAGTTGTTCCTCCCCCATTAACATAATTTTACTGTCTCCTAAGATTCCTGTGGAAACCCTGGTGACGTAGTGGTTAATAAGAGTTCAGCTGCTAACCAAAAGGTCGGCAGTTTGAATCCACCAGGCGCTCCTTGGAAACTATGGAGCAGTTCTGTTCTGTCCTATAAGGTCGCTATGAGTTGGAATCAACTTGATGGCAGCGAGTTTGGTTTTTTTGGTTTTTAAGGTTTCTGTTTAATCTTTCAAGTTGCTATTGTCAGTTTGATCCCATATAGATAGTTCTTACAAGAGCATAATGCTCAAGGCAGACATTCTTTACTAGTTAAACTGTTGTGTGGTTTTAAGAAGACTTCAGAAAATATGTTTGGTTTAAGGTTTAAAGATTATCTCAGGGCAGTAGTTTCAGGGATTCATCCAATCTTCATGACTACAAGAGTCTGGAGTCCAAGAGAATTTTTAATTCTGTTCTGCATTTTCCCCCTTTTGATCAGAATTCTTGTGTGGAAACTTTGATCAAAATGTTCAGTAATGGTAGCTGAGCACCATCCAGTTCTGATCTCACAGCAAAGGAGGCAGTTGCTCATGAAGGCAATTAGCCACACATTCTGTATCCTCCTGCTATTCCTGACTCTCCTTCTTCCTCTTTTGCTCCCCAGTAGAGACCAGTTGTGCCTTGGATGGCTACTTGCAAGCTTTTAAGACCCCAGGTACTATGCATTGAACTAGGAGGTAGAACAGAGGCACTAAACATGTTACCAGGCCAGTTAACTGGGATGTCCTATGAAACCATCATACCAAACCTCCAAACCAAGAAACCAAATCCCATGAAGTTTTTGGTTATACATAAGTAGCCTCACTAGCTACTCTTTGTTGTTGTTGTTGTAAAATATCTATTCTACAACTTTTGACAGGTGTACAACTTATTGTCAGCGATTATAGTAATTGGCTGTACAACCTGTCATGGATTGGATTGTGTCCTCCCAAAAATGTGTGTAGCAACTTGGCTAGGTCATGATTTCCCAGTATTGTATGATCGTGTTATCTGATGTGATTTCCTTATGTGTTGTAAACTCTATCACTATGATGAGATTACATGTGATCTCCTTATGTGTTGTGAATTCTGTCACTGTGATGAGGGTATACTGATGAGGTTGACAAGATTAGATAGTGTCTTAATGCAATCTCTTTTGAGATATAAAAGAGAGAAGTGAGCAGAGGCACATAGGAACCTCATACCACCAAGAAAGCAGTGCTGGGAGCAGAGCGCGTCCTTTGGACCTGAGGTTCCTGCGCAGAGAATCTCCCAGACCAAGGGAAGGTTGATGACATGGACCTTCCTCCGTAGCTGATGGAGAAAGCATTCCCCTGGAGCTGATGCCCTGAATTTGGACTTGTAGCCTACTGGACTGTGAGAGAATAAACTTCTCTTTGTTAAAACCATCCACTTGTGGTATATCTGTTGGAGCAGCACTAAGATGACTAAGACACAACCTACCCTTTATCAGTGTGATATGTCTGTCACCGCTAACCTCCCCCTTCCCGTTCCCTCCCACCCCTGGTAACCACTAACAAACTTTGTTGTCTGTGCATTTGTCTTTTCTTGTTTTTTTTATATAAGTGAGGTCATACAGTGTTTGTCCTTTTATGATTGATTGATTTCACTCAGCATAATGTATTCCAGCTCCATTTGTATTGTAGCATGTATCAAGACTCATTTTTCCTACTGGCTGAGTAGTATTCCATTGTATGTACATACCATGTTTTGTTTATCTATTCATTTGTTGTTGGACGTTTAGGTTGTTTCCTCCTTTTGGCTATTGTGAATAGTGCTGCAGTGAACATTGGTGTTCACATCTCTTTTTGAGTTTCTGCTTTCAAGTCTTTTAGGTATACACACTTTATTCTTTTTTATTGCTGAGTATTATATCATATACCACAGTTTATCTGTTCATCTGGTGGACATTTGGGCTAGTTCCAGTTTTTGGTTTTTTATGAATAAAGCTGCTCTGCACATAGCTGTCCAGAGACCTTCTTTTTTACCCCCCAGCAGAATAAATCTCTGGTCTCCGTCGGGGTATGGAAGGGCATCCGCCTTGTGTGGGGTCAGGATGAGGATCCAGGCACCTCACTGCTCCCTAGGTGGACTGTCCCAGCCATTCTTCCAAATCAGAGCTCCATCAACATCTGGATGAAAGTGCCAACAGTTTCTAGGCCTTTGGGGAGGGGCGCCCATGGTCTAAATTGCTGCTCGACTCGCCTCCTGCTAGCTGAGGAGCAGCCTTCTTGAGTATGCTGAATTAGTTCCCACCTCTGCTTTTTAGGTTCCAGAATGCTGTCTTCTCTCCTGCTTTTGCTGTGTGTGGCTTTCTTTGTTATTTTTTTTTAAATCTGTTTTATTGTCATTTTTGTATACTTTTAGGTGCGATCATAAGCAGATGTTTGTATTCAGCCTACTCTCTTGACCTGGAATTCTTTTTAACTATAGGGTGTTTAGCCAGTCTCATGGTGTTTGAAAAGTTTCTCCTTTTGTTTTTGCTGTACTAAACCACATGGAATGAACATGCTTACAGTTAAGTCTTTGTACATATCTATGCTTATTTAAGACAAATTTCTAGAAGTGGAATTGTGGTATTAAAAGATATACGTACTATACAACGCAATCCCGATCCAAATACCAGCAACATTCTTCAAAGACATGGAAAAACTAATCATTAACTTTATATGGAAAGGGAAGAAGCCCCGAATAAGTAAAGCACTACTGAAGAAGAAGAAT